>NC_057811.1:185240478-185355044 GCF_018294505.1 Triticum aestivum | reverse complement strand
CGGGGTTCCGCGTGGGGCGGCGTTGGCGATCTGGGCCGGGAGGGCATCCCGCGGGCCCTGCGGGCTTCGGCGGCGGGGCGGCGAAGTGGGCACGGGGCTGCCTTGTGGGATGCCCCGGTTGGCTGCGGGCGGCGGCGCGTTTCGTCGGGCGCCGGGCGGATGTGTCCGGCGGCGCGAGGGAAGGGGAGACTAGGGTTTGAACCCGTAATTTCGGAGGGGGAGGTGTTTATATAGGCATAGGGAGCTAGGAGAGTCCAAATGAGGCACGGTTTTCGCCCACACGATCGTGATCGAATGACCGAGAGCATGGAAGGGACTTATATGGGTTATTGGGCTGTTTGGAGGGGTTTTTTGCTGCAACACACAAAAGGACTTTGCGGTTACCCGGTTAACCGTTGGAGCATCAAACGACCTCCAAATGGAACGAAACTTGACATGTGGTCTACCGGTGGTGTACCAAGGCCACTTGACAAACCTCGGTCCATTCCAAGAACATTTAACACCCGCTCACGAAAAGAAACAAGAGGCGTGCGCCGGTGCACGTGAGAGTGTCGGATTGCAAAACGGACAACGGGGAAAAAGCTCGGACGCATGAGACGAGCACGTATGCAAATGAGATGCGCATGATGACATGATATGAGATGCGTGACATGAAACAAAATGCAAAACGAAAGACAAAACTTGACCACGAAGGGAAAATCATAACACATAGCCGAAAAAGGCAAGAGTTGGAGTTACAAATATGGAAGGTTACATCCGGGGTGTTATACGGCAGCTCCGTCTCGTGGATCGCGATAATTCTTTCTCCCTGATTTTTTCTGGAAATATGTGATTTTAGTATCAGGGGGTCGTCAACGGGGCCACTAGGTGGGTACAACCCACCTGGGCGCGCCAGGAGAGGGGGGCGCGCCTTGGTGGGTTGTGCCCACCCAGGGGCCCCTCTCTGGTGGGTCTTGGCTCCAAAAATTCTTATTATTGATATAAAAAATCCTCGCAAAGTTTTGTTCCATTCCGAGAACTTTCATTTCTGCACAAAAACAACACCATGGTAGTTCTGCTGAAAACAGCGTTAGTCCGGGGTTAGTTTCATCCAAATCATGCAAATTAGAGTCCAAAACAAGAGGAAAGATTGAGAAGAAGTAGATACATTGGATAATAGATACATTGGATACGTATCAACTCCCCCAAGCTTAAACCTTTGCTTGTCCTCAAGCAATTCAGTTGATAAACTAAAAGTGAGAAAGAAAAACTTTTACGAACTCTTTTGCTCTTGTTTGCATAAATAAGCTTAAACAACACCCAGGTTTTCAGCCAACATTATAACTAACCATGTCAACAATAACTCTTAAAGATTATAATGACTCATATTAATGACATAATCAGCCAGCGAGCAATAATAAGATATCTCAAACGGCAGCATGTTGTTAAAACAACCATGATATAATATGACAATAGTGGTATCTCGCTAGCCTTTTCTGAGACCGCAAAACATAAATGCAGAGCACCTCCAAAGTTCAAGCAGTGACTAAACATTGTAATTCATGGTAGAAAATATCCAGTCATGATGCACCCAACATTAGCTACACACAATGCATAAATCATGACAACAGTGCTCTACTCAGTTTCTGGCGCTTGTTTTTAGAAGGTGATGACACAACATAAAAGTAAATAGAAAGTCCCTTCGCAGAGGGAAGCAGTGATTTGCAGAGGTGCCAGAACTCAATTTTTAAAACAGATATAAATGATATTTTGAGGCATGCACCCTTCTCATTCACTTCACGACCATCAGTTATCAACATCTTCCATGCTAAGCACGCTAGTGGCGGTTCCCAAGCGATAAAAGTAAAGGTTTACTCCCCCTTCCACCAACAATCACATTCCACGGCTTGTCCGAAACAACGGGTGCCGTCCAAACCAACAACAGTCCCGGGAGAGTTTTGTTTAATTATTTGCATTTTTGAGTTCGGGACTGGGAATCCCTATTACCGCCCATTTCCTCGTGCGATGGCGAGTGAATAAACACTCGACCTAAGGATAACCCGCTTAGCACGGAAGATATCGACCACCTCCTGTCATTCCATGAATGATCCAGGCACACAAAACGGACAATTTTTTAGAAGTTTTTAGAGGTGGCACATGCAAATTTACTTAGGACGGTAGGGTAATACCGTATATAGGTAGGTATGGTGGACTCATATGGAATAACTTTGGGTTCAAGGTTTTTGATGTACAAGCAGAATTCCCACTTAGTATAGGCGAAGGCTAGCAATTTAGATTGAGAAGCGGCCAGCTAGAGAGCAACAACGATCATAACCATGCATTATGCATAAGTAACATTGGACACTAGCATGAGTAGGATATGAACACCATGAACATAAATATTATAGAGGCTATGTTGGTTTTGATTCAACTACATGCATGAACATGTACCAAGTCAAGCCACTCAAACATGCAGAGGAGGATACCATATCATCATGCTACATCACAATCATCTTAACACTATGTTGGTATCCAAGATAAATCATTATTAACTCCCAGCTACTTATGCATGGCATGAGAAACTATAATCTCTAATTGTCATTGCAAACATGTTTAATCATAATGGGCTGAATTCTAGATACTAGGTTAAACATATTTACACAAACAGAACAAGTCGAGTTCATACCAGTTTCTCTCTGCCACGGCCAGTTCATCGAATATCGTCATTATTGACTTTCACTTGCATGACCGAATGATATGAAAATAATAATAGTGCAAGAGTGCCGTGGACTAAGCTGGAATCTGCAAACATTTTATTCAACAGGAGAAGACAAGGTAAAATGGGCTCTTTATTAGTTCAACAATTATTCACATGAGAGCCACTCAACATTTTCATCGTGGTCTTCTCCTCGGTACAACTCGGATAAAAGGAAGAGAAATTCAGAGAAACACACTGAAATATTTTTGGAGTTTTTGGTTTTCTTCAACAAGCAAAATAAAAAGCAAAAATGAGAAAAACTATTTACACGGGAAAGCTCCAAACAAGCAAAAGAAGAACAAGGAAATCTTTTTGGGTTTTCTTTTTAAGATTACTACTAAGCATGCATAGAAAGTAAATTACTACAACTATTTTTTTGGTTTTTCTAAAGTTTTTCAAGCACACAAGAAGAAAGCAAGAAAATAAATCTAAGCATGGATAATACAATGGAAAAGTGTGAGCACCGACAAATAGAATGATATGTGAACATGAATATAAAGTCGGTGGAAACACGTACTCCCCCAAGCTTAGGATTTTGGCCTAACTTGGTAATCGATCAGTAGCCTGGAGGGTAGTAGTCGGCGTGGTAGCTCACGAAGGCTCTCGGTGCAGATGCCTCGACCTGCCAGGCTGCCACCACTGCTACGTTGTGAGCTCGGGCCTCGCTCTCAAGAACAAAATATATCCCCTTGCTATGACAATCAAAGAGAGCAGGCGCAGGCAAATATGTGTCCACAACATGTGACTGGTTAAACAACAAATTATAAGTGAAGTTATCAGCCCTTCCCTTGAGAATCTTATGCTCCTTTAAGGCATCAAAATCTAAATATCGAGTGGGTAGGATAGGATCAAAGGGCAAAGGTGCAACACCCAGTCCTCGTGCTAGACGTGTGGCATAAATTCCACCATAGAACCAGCCACTCTTGGCGTTATGCTGAAGTATACGCGCAACAATCTCTCCAAGGTTAAAATTCCTTTCACCAGAGAGAGCGGTGTGAATGAGACTCAAGTCTGGCGAGCAAAGCATGCTATAGTCTTGCTTGCCTACTATGCATTTCCCGTTAAATAATGCAAAGTACTAAATTGTGGGAAAGTGAATGATCTTTATTCTTCCTTATCTCAGTCCTCTATTTTCACCATAACAAAGGCTAGTGAAGAAAGACTCATACTCAGCCTTTGGTGGCTCATCAAGAGAATCCCAAACTGGAAGTTTGCAACGGTAAGCAAAATTCTCCAGTGGGATAGTAAATGGTTCATCACAAAGCATGAAAGACACCCTAGACTCACATGGAAAATATTTAAATCCTTTGGCAAATGATTCAGTGAGGAGTTGGTGTTGTTCACACTTATCTGAAAGGTAGGGACTGAAACCGACATTGTGAACATATTGCTCAAATTCCTCCTTGATGCCCACACGCGCCATATAGTCATCGCAAGACCATAAGCATGTTTTGGTGGCGGCATCCCGCGTGGAACTTTCACTCGGTTCAACATAAGACCGGTGAGCAGAACTGTCACTAGAAGATGCCCCCGAGGATCGTCTCCTCGAAGAACTCCTTCGAAATAGCTTCACCATGTCTGCGTACAATTTTTCCTATGACCAAAAATCTGAATTTTTTAGTTCATAAAATTTTCTCAACAAAACTTCACAAAATTGATAGCAACTACTCATAGGGATACATAGAGGCCATAGCAAGCATTCAAACTACTTAGAACACTAAGAATTCAACATGCAAGCACATCTACAGCAGCACCAAGAGTAGCTAATTATTCAAAGTATAAACCACTAAAACAAAAACTAATTGGACAAATGGTGGAGTCACATACCAAGCAACAATCCCCCGAAACAGTTTCGGAAACGGAGCTTCGAGCAAAGAGATCGAAATCCGCGGATTTGAGCTCAAGAACACGGGAGAGAGAGCAATGGGGATTTTTTCTGGAGGCGAGTGATGATGTGGGCTAAAGAGATAAGTGAGGGGGCCCCGCGCCTGGGGGTCCTGGCACATCCAGGTGGGTTGTGCCCACCTGGTGCACCTCCCTCTGGTATTATTTGCACCAAAAATTCTTAAATATTCAGAAAAAATCATATAAAATTTTCAGGGCATTCTGAGAACTTTTATTTTTAGGTCATTTTTTATTGCACGGGAAATTCAGAAAACAAACAAAACATGGCATTTTATTTTATTTTATTTAACTAATAAAAATAGAAAATAAAAAGTCAGGATAGAAGGTAGTGCTTACTAAATTCATCAACTTCATACCTTTCAAAAATGATTCATTAATAAGGTTGATCAGGTCTTATTAACAACCACTTCCGATTAGCATGAGACCAAAGAACTTTCGTAAATCACTAAGTTACCTCAATGGGGATATGCATTTCCCAAACAATAAGTGTTTCATATTTCTTTTTGACAGTAGGTAGAGGTATTTCAAAGCTTCCAATAGTGATTGTCGGAGATTTTTCAATAACATTAATACCATTCACCTGGAATCATTTCTTCGGAAAGTGCACCGTATGCTCATTACCATTAATATGAAAAGTGACCTTGGTTTTATTGCAATCAATAACAGCCCCTGCAGTATTCAAGAAGGGTCTACCATGGATAATCGACATGTTATCGTCCTTGGGCATCTCAAGTATAACAAAGTCAGTCAAAATAGTAACATTAGCAACAACAACGGGCACATCCTCAGAGATACCGATAGGTATGGCAGTTGATTTGTCAGCCATTTGCAAAGATATTTCATTAGGTGTCAGTTTATTCAAGTCAAGTCTTTTATATAAAGAGAAAGTCATAACACTAACACCAGCTCCTAAATCACACAAAGCAGTTTTCACATAATTCTTTTTGATAGAGCAAGGTATAGTTGGTATTCCCGGATCTCCAAGTTTTTGAGGTACTCCATCTTTAAAAGTGTAATTAGCAAGCATAGTGGAGATTTAAGCTTCCGATATTTTTCTCTTATTAGTGATTATGTCTTTCATATACTTTACATAAGGAGGCATTTACAAGATATCAGTCAAGCGAGTACGCAAAAAGACTGGCCTCAGCATTTCAGCAAAGCGTTCAAATTCTTCATCATCATTCTTTTTAGTTGACTTGGGTGGAAAAGGCATAGGTTTTTGAACCCACGGTTCTCTTTCTTTACCATATTTCCTAGCCACAAAGTCTCTTTTGTCATACCTTTTATTCTTAGGTTGTGGGTTATCAAGATCAACAGGTGGTTCTATCTCAACATCATTATCTGGTTCCTTATCATTGTTTGGTTGAGAGTCTTCATGAACCTCATCATTATCTTTTTCATTATCACTAGGTGAGTGTTCATTACCAGACTGAGTTTCAGCATGTGAGATAGAAGTTTCATTATCATTATCAGGAGGTTTTTCTATTGCAGGTTCACTAGAAGTATGCAAAGTCCTATCATTTTTCTTTTTCTTTTTAGAAGGACTAGGTGCACTAGTGTTTGCTCTTTGTGAATCTTGTGAAATTCTTTTTTGGTGTCCCTCAGGATAAAGTGCTTCCTGAGTCATTTTACCTCCTCTAGTTGCAACTCCAACAGCAAAGTCATGCATATTATGATTCATTTCATCAAGCAATTCTCTTTGTGATTTAGCAACTTGTTCTAACTGAGTTTGAACCATAGAAGCATGTTTTCCAACACCTCTAACATCATTTGATATTCTAAATAACAAGTCACTCAAGCGAGCAATCATATCAGAGTTATATTTCAATTGTTTCATAACATTTGCATTGAAGTGATCTTATTTTCTAATGTAGTTTTCAAACTCATAAAAGCATTGACTAGGATGCATATTGTGAGGATTATCATTTTCATTGAACTTCATAAGAGAATTTACCTCTACCACCTTAGGCATTGGTGGTGTATTAAGCCCATGTATTTCTTCAATAGTGTCCGCGTTCTGGGAACGGGGGTCCCCAGACTTGCCTGCCTGCGGCCCATGGCGTGGCTATGCCAGCAGGCCTGTACGGCCCATCTTCATCAACAAGGCATTCAAGACCCTCACGAGGGGCCAAGCCTCGCGAGGCGGACGACACAAGACCTCCTCAGGAGCGGCCTCGCCAGGCAGGCTCGTGAGGAGCGGAGAGATCAAGGCAAGGCAAACCTCGCGAGGCTCTCGTGACGTGAGCCATGACGATCGGCACCAGGCAGGCGCCAGCGCGCGCAGCGTCCTTGTTTCCTCTTTGGTGCTAAGGAGGCAGGCGTAGGCGCGGAGTACCGAGGCATCAAGCAAAGGTTTCCATATCGGTGCAACGAGACCAGGACCCGAAGGACGGCAAGACGGAGGTCACCATGGAGCCCAAGGCGGCGTCACCACCAGAGCCTTTTGCAGGCAAAGACCACTTTTGTCAAGATAAGCTGTACTGGCTGCCCCCTTTCAAATTGGCCGCTGTTGGCTCCCTTCCCGCTCAATATTTGGGGAGAGGACCAGGGCCTATATAAGTAGAACTAGCCACGACCATAGAAGGCATCGAATCCTCACCCACACAAGTTCGCCAAGCACAAGAACTCCTCAACCTCAGGAGGCTGTTCTTCCCCTTGTACTGTTCTTCATCAGCCCAAGAGGCAATCCACCGCCACCACTGTCGGATGTGGGGTTCCGGCAAAACCCTTAAGGTTCGAACTCTGGGGTGCGCGCGAAGTTCTTTCCCTCCTACCGATCTACGCCCTAGCTCACTAAGATCTCGCGGACGAACTCGACGAACTCGCAACACAGAAAGACACGAGATTTATACTGGTTCGGGCCACCATTGTGGTGTAATACCCTACTCCAGTGTGTGGTGGTGGATTGCCTCTTGGGCTGATGATGAACAGTACAAGGGGAAGAACAACCTCCTGAGGTTGAGGTGTTCTTGTGCTCAACTAACTTGTGTGGGTGAGATGCCTCTGAATGAGTTATCAGATCTCCCCCACTGTGGTGGCTAGTTCTACTTATATAGGCCCTGGTCCTCTCCCCAAATATTGAGCGGGAAGGGAGCCAACAACGGCGGGCTAATTTGAAAGGGGACAGCTAGTACAAGCTATCCTGACAAAAGTGGTCTTTGCTTGCAAAAGGCTCTGGTGATGACGCCGTCTTGGGCTCCATGGTGACCTCCATCTTGCCGTCCTGCTGGTCTTGGTCTCGTTGCACTGATACGGAAACCCTTGCCTGATGCCTCGGTACTCCGCGCCTGCGCTTGCTCCCTTAGTACCAAAGAGGAAACAAGGATGCTGCACGCGCTGGCGCCCGCCTGGCGTCGATCGTCATGGCTCACGTCACGAGAGCCTCGCGAGGTTTGCCCCGCCTTGATATCTCCGCTCCACGTGAGCCTGCCTGGAGAGGCCGCCCCTGAGGAGGTCTTGCGTCGTCTGCTTCGCGAGGCTTGGCCCCTCGCGAGGGTCTTGAATGCCTTGTCAATGAAGATGGGCCATACAAGCCTGCTAGCAAAGCCACGCCGTGGGCTGCAGGCAGGCAAGTCACGGGACCCCCGTTCCCAGAACGCCGACAGTAGCCCCCGGGCCCAAGGCACGCTCGGGCTTGGCTTCAAGGTGAAGCCAAAGGTCAAGTACGGAGCATTGCGGGCCCCAAAAGCCTGCGGCCTCGGTTGATGCGTGGCGGGTGATTGGACGTGGGTGTCTCCACTTCCCCACGCTGCCTCGGCAACTGCCCAACCTGACAAAAGGCTAGCGCAGACAGCGCTTGCCTTCATTGCTTCTTCCTCGCCTTGCTCCAAATCCTCTTTCTCACTCCTCGCCGCCGAAATCTCCAAATCCACTCCCACCTTGCTCCGCATCTGCGACCCATGGCACCGCGCAAGGTCAAGCCCTCCTCGGCGTCGGCTTGGTACGAGCCAGCTCTTGAAGCACCCACCATCACAAAAAAGAGCCTTGCCTCCGCACGCCTGCTGACGGCGGGGGAGAGCAATGAAGGGAGGAAGACGGAGCTCCGGCTTGCCTCCAACGTGCCGGAGCATGAGGGAAGCACCTTCTTCCCCTTCTTCTCGAGCAGCATCGCCGTCGGGTTGGTTCCCCCCTTCTCCGATTTCTTTTATGAGGTCCTCGACCACTACGGGCTGTAGGCGCTGCACCTCCACCCCAACCCTATCCTCCTCTTGTCCATCTTCGCCTACTACTGTGAGGCGTACCTCGGTGTGATGCCATCCGTGGCGCTTCTATGCCACTTCTTCTTCCTTCGCGTCAGCAATGGACACATCTCCGGGTGCGCCAATTTCATCGCATCTGGCAAGGCCAACTCAATCTCGAGCACCAGGAAGAGGGCCGACAATATCCGAGCCAAGTGGGTCATGATGGACGCCAAGCGCGCCCATCCGCGTTACGCCTTGCCAATGGAGGCGCCCCAGTTCAACAAAGGGTGGCCCTGCACGAAGCTTGCTGATGAGTGGGCGTCGTCTGTGTTGGGGCAGATGCAGACCAACCTGAAGCCAGGCAACGTGAAGGCGGTGAAGGTCACATGGGCCATGCTCCTGAGGGAGTTCTTGATTGTGCGTGTCGCCCCGCTACAGGCGCGTTCACGCCCCTTGTGTAAGCTTGGAGATGGAGAAGACAAGATCCGCCTGAGGCCGGGGGCCCTGCCTGACGACGAACTGCCGCTGTCCTGCGCCTCCTGGTTGGGGATAACCAGGAGTACTCGCCGAGTGCCTTCACCCCTTTGTTCCTCCGCAAGGACTGGGAGCCACTTGTGGCTTCCAGGCCGACCTTCGACGCACGCGGGCTGGTGCCGCCTGTGCTCTCCGGAGCCCCGGCGGCACCGAAGCCGGTGGAGCTATCTTCTGACGAGTCCCGCGGTGAGAAAGAAGAGGAGGGGGACTCGGAGGCGACCCTCGAAGAGATGGGGGAGCAAGGCTGAAATCCTTCGCGCCCTTCCCGACGACGCCGAGGTCGATGCCCGCCAGGAGGAGGGAGAACTGCCCGTCGTCCCGTCGAGGAGTAGGTCGTCACTGATCCCACAGGATGCTGCCTCCGCCTAGACGCCGCCTGGGGCTGTCTCCAGCCCTCTTGCTGTGCCGTCTTCTGCCCCTGGAACCCGCGCGCCTACTCCCCAGGCTCCGATACTCTCGGGCTTCAAGCTCCCCAAGCGGAAGGTGGAATACGTCGCGGTGGATCGGTAAGTGCCTTGAGCTTCGTCTTGTCCCTGCCTGTACTTGTTATTTCCTGACGTTCACCTTTGGTTGATCAGGCCGACGCCTTCGGCGAAGAAAAGGAAGGGGGATACGACGGCCGCGCCTCCCTCCGCAGAGAAAGGAGGCAGCAACACTCGCACCTCCCCAGCCCGGTCGTCTTCGCGGGGCCAAGGGGAGCATCGCCGGGAGGAGTCAGCCCCCATGGCCCCTCTGGCTCCTGAAGTGCCAGCGTCCTGCTCGGTTGAAGAGGCGTGACTTCTCCGGAACCCGCATTCTCCCAAGCCTTGGTGACGGCGTTGCCTCCTCCCACTGCTGCACCTCCACTCCCAAGTTCTTCTGCCTTTGCTGCCGTCCTGGAACGTGCTCTTTTGGAGATGACCCAGCTGCAGGCAGATCTCCTGAGCGCGGACCCGCATCTGGTCGCCGGGCGCCTGGAGCTGGCCTCTGGCTGGCTTCACTCCGACTCGGCGGTCCGCGTGACGCTGACCCAGGCCACAGTGTCTTCCGAGAAGGAGAAGCAGAGCACCACCAATGCTGCAGCCGATCGCGAGGCGGCACTGAAAGACGCCAAGGCTGCCCGCGACCACTGCCGAGAGCTGGAGGATGAGCTGAAGAGCCTGCACGACAAGCACGCCGAAGAAGCACGCGGCCGCCTAGTGAAAGAGGAGGAGATGAAGGCCCGGGAGGACGCCGTCAAGAACCGTGACGCTGAGCTGGAGGAGCTGGGGAAGACGCAGGCCGCCGAGCGCAGCCGACTAGAAGAGCTGGAGCGGAAGGTGAAGACGAGGGAGGCCGATCTTGATGCTAAGGCACAGATCCTGGCCGAAGACCGCGTGGCTTTTGCCGATCTCGAGAAGAGGTCTCGCGCAGCGCTGAAGACGCTCTACGAGCACGGCTTGGAGAGGCCGCTGACCACCGATGAGGACAGCCCCGCCCTGCTGCTTCCTCTCTTGGTGAAGGCGCATGAGGAAGTCGTGGATGGTATCGGTCCCATGGCAGAGGCAGAAGCTCGCGTCCTGTCTTCAGCTGCATTGGCTCGTGTCTTCAGCCATCTGCACCTTCACGACCCCAGCGATTGTCTTGACTAGCTGCTGGAGCCTGTGGCTAATGATTCACTGCGTAGCCGCCTCTGCAGCTGTGCAAGGTCAGGTGGAGGCCCTGCTGAAGAAGTTTCGTGGCTTTGCCTCCGCACCCTTGTCCAGTGGTGCCGCCGATCCTGCGGCTGCAGGTGAAGACGTCGTTACCCAGGGAGGAGCACCTTCTGTAGGCGATGGCGGTGTCCAGGGGTGACCTGCGGCTACTTTCCTGTTTCGTTCCTGTAATATGCATCAGGCCTCGTGGAGGCATTAAACTTTCATTCGATATTGTGAGGACAATATGTTTTGTAATATTTGCTTCGAGATTTTGCAATTTTCTTCCTATCCGCTTTGTGTTCTGCGTCGGCAGAGCCCGGCCCCGCGCATACCTCAACCGCCGTTGGGCCGATCGGAGACCAGGATGGACCAAGGAGTGAGGGGCTACGTGACCAGTTAGGCTCCTGAGTCGCGATGCTCAGGAGTCCGCCTTGACGTGCAAACAACTTATAGGAAGAGTGCGCGAGGATAGATTAATGTTCTACGTCGGTAGAGCCCGGCCCCGCGCATACCTCAACCACCGTTGGGCCGACCGGAGACCAGGACGGATCAAGGAGTGAGGGGCTACGTGACCAGTTAGGCTCCTGAGTCACGATGCTCAGGAGTCCCCCTTGACGCGCAAACAATTTCAATACCTGCCCTCGCCGAGGCCTCGGGAGGGGCGTGCGACGACCAGGTCCGGGAGACCTGTTTGAGCGGCGTGCGCTTGGGCGTGACCCGAGCGCAACCCCTAGGCCCGGGAGACCTGGTTGGGTGGCGTACGCTTGAGCGTGACCCAAGCGCAGCCCCCGTGTCCAGCCCCCTTGCGCGCCTCTCCCGAGGGGAGGCGTTTGCGGTGAGGCCGGACGCTGAGCTCTGGGGCTCCCTGAGGTTGGTACGACCGTGGAGCCGCCCTCAGTTGTTTATCACCAGCGCGGAGCATAGTGCTTCCGCTTGTGCACGGGCATAGCCGCTCCTCGGCAGTGTCGACAGCCAGCGTAGTGCATGGTGCTTCCACTTGTGCGTGGGAAGGGGCCCCCTCCGGGAGGAGCCCCCGGGACGTGTACAGCCCCGCCCTGACACGTGGCTTGCACGGCAGGGCTGCGAGGTGTATCTGGGCACTCGTGAGCCAGCGCGGGACTCATGAGGCCCTACCTCAAGGCGGGTTGCACCTGGTCTTGAGTCTTTGATAGCTGTGCGTTCCTGTGAGACGGTTAGGTGCAAGCTCTCTACGTCCTCAGGTCCCGGCCCTCGAGCGAGCTCAGCTGCCGCTGGTATGCCAGGTCGCGATGCCGTGGTCAGGGCCATGGGGTGAGGGCTGGAGAGCCAGTAAGAGCTCCTGAGTCGCGATGCTCAGGAGCCCCCCTTTTAATGCGCAAGCGAATTACATGATGAAGGGATGTACCCGTGGCAGGCGGCAATCGAGCAGGTGATAATCATAGGCAGATTGAGCATGGAAGGCAAATCAGCTTGGGTAAATACAGGAAGATACATGCCACTGGGTCAGGCCCAAGTGGTTTGGGGATGATGCAGCCCGAGGGGCGCCCCCAGCAAGGTAAGCTAAAGACATAAGAAAAGGATACATGCCACAGGGACGGACCCACGGCGCCTGGGAATAATGCAGCCCGAGGGGCGCTCCCAGCTAAACGAACTTGGAAAATGTCATCTGGTTCTGTTGACGAAGGAGAGTTGGGGCAGCTGAAGGTACGCGGCGAAGAAATGGCTCCTCACGAGCCACCGGGGCCTTGAGCCTCGGGAGGCTCTAGGGGCTCAAGAGGTTCCTTGAGGACCGTCTCCATCTCTGCCAGGACGGCGTGGTGCCTGGCCTCCTGGCCCGCCAGGACACGCCGCATGTTGCGCTGATAGGCTGACGACACGCTCGGCAAGCCGAAGGGCGTGCGAACGTAGCTGTGTGGTGGACCCTCGCAACGGCCCACGCGCAAAGGCCAGAAAGGCTCCTGAGATGCGGCCCTGTTGAGCCCTAAAACGTCGATTGAGACGCGCAGCCCGGCATCCTTGCCTGGATGGGGAGCTGCGCCTCGTGAGCGGCGGTCGCCGTGCATGGCCCTTGCGTCTTGTAGTTCCTGAGTGGTCTTGGTGATGAACTCCTGAGTGGTGGGCGCTCCTTGCCCTGTGTTCTCCTGAGGGAAACGTGCCGCGAAGCACACCTCCAAGTGGTGCCCAAGCACCTCCCTCGTGAGGTAGGCAAGGTCTGGGGCCCTCCAGAAGAGAGCCCCCGAGCCCTGCCTGAGGAGGGCGCCGGACGCGCCTTCCTATGCGATGGAGGGAGGCGCCCCTGGAGCGGGCGCTGATCCTGACGAGGTCCCAATTACGACGCCATCCTCCAGAGATCCTGCACGGCGCTACTGCTTCTTCTGCTTGGGGAGGGCCTCAGGAGGGCCCTCACCTTTGCTGTCGGGGTCGTCGATTGCTGCAGCTTGGAAGGCACGCTCGAGGGAACATACCGCATCTCTCTCTTCACATGGGACCATGATGATTCCGCTGCTTCCCGGCATCTTGAGGATGTTGTAGCCGTGGTGTGTGACCGGCATGAACTTGGCCAGGGTTGGATACCCAAGGATGGCGTTGTATGGCAGGCGGATGTGCGCGACGTCGAAGTCGATGAGCTCGTGCAGTAGTTCTTGCGTTCCCCGAAGGTGACAGGGAGGCGGACCTGCCCTATCGGTGTGGTGGAACCGTCGGTCACTCCTGAGAAAGGCTTGGTAGGCTGAAGCTGGTCATAGGGCACTTGAAGGTTGTCGAACGTGTCGATGGATAGGACGTTGAGCCATGCGCCTCCGTCGATGAGGGTCTTGGTGACTTGTACGTTGCTGATGACTGGTGAGAGCATCGGGAGGGCGCCAGCGGTGGCTGCGCACTTGAGCTGGTCTGCCGAGTTGAAGGTGATGGCGCACTGGGACCACTTGAGCGGGCGCGTGGCCTCGAGCTTGGGGAGGACTGCATTCACTTCACGAGCAAACTGTTTGAAGATGCGCTGCGAGGCTGGGGCCCGGGCTCCGCCTAAGATGCAGGCGATAGCGCGCGGCTCCTGGAAGCCCCCAGCCCCCTCGTCCTGATGGTCATCGTCATTCCTTCTTGGCGGTGGCGGCAGCACGGGAAGACCGGCGTTGCCCTGAGGACGTGGGCTGAGGAGGGGCGCCTCTCCCTCTACCTCGGCCGTAGCCCCGGTCGCTGCGCTCGGGGCGTCGACCGTAGCCTCCTTCGCGAATGGCTCTGAGCTCTTGATAGTCACTAGTATTGTGGGTGTTCAGGTTGTGGAAGGCGCAGAACGGTCGGCTGCTCTTGGATGACTCGGGCTGGTCCCTGCCTCGCTTGGTGTCCGGCTCCGCTGCGAGCACGGCTGCTTCCTTGCGCTTCACGTCCTTGGCCTTGGCCTTCTTCTCCTCTGCACCGGCAGCTGGCAACTCGAGGAGGGAGAGGCGCCCCTCCTCAACCCTTGCGCACTTGGTCGCCAGGTTGAAAAGCTCCTAAGATGTGCACAACTCCTCGTGGATAGCAAGCTCTTCCTTCATCTTGACGTCGCGGATGCCGTCGGAGAACGCGGAGATGATGGCCTCATCCATCACCTTGGGGATCTTGAGGCGGGTGTGGTTGAAGCGCTGAATGTACTTCTGGAGGGTCTCTCCTGGTTGTTGCTTGATGTGTCGCAGGTCACCCGCGGCCGGCGGGCGGTCGCGAGTGCCCTGGAAGTTGGTGACGAAGCGGTCGCGCATCTTGTCCCAGGAGGAGATCGAGCCTTGTGGTAGATTCAGGAGCTAGGAGCGGGCACCATCCTTGAGAGCCATAGGAAACCAGTTTGCCATGACTTTCTCGTCGCCGTTAGGTGCCTCGATGCTTAGCTTGTAGAGCTGCAGGAACTCCGCGGGGTCGAGGGAGCCGTCGTAGCGAGGAGGCAGATCCGGCTTGAACTTGCCTGGCCAGGCGACGCTACGCAACTAGGGGGTGAAGGCGTGGTAGCCGGCCGTGGTCGCCGGGGCCCATCTCGGAGGTGGAGCTTGGTCTTGACAAGGCCCGCGTGCCGCCACCGCGGGTGGCGCGCGGTCTTGGCGAGGTGGCGCGGGGAGCGCAGGTGCAGCTTCTCGCGGCCGAGGAATTTCTTGGAAGCTTCTCTCTTCGCGCGTGGGCACCGGGCGTGGTGGATCGCGCCGTGGGGCCGCGCGCCTTGGTGCCAAGGCACCGTCTTGGGGCAGAGGTGGTGGAGGCGCTCCATGAGCCGCGTCGCCCGTGGCTGGTGGAGAACGAGGCAGAGAGAGGGACGGCGCCGGGGAGCCCCCTGCGGCGCGGACAAGCTCGGTGACACGGTCGAGCCAGTCCTCGTAGAGGTCGTCGACCGGGCGGTAGCGCAGGAGCTCGTTCGCCATGAGGAGCGCGTCCTGCGCGTCCATGGGAGCGCGACGTGCGTGGGACGAGGAACCGGCCGGGGTCAGCGATGGAGTGGCGGTGCGGCCGTCCTGCCGCACCGATGGGTGCAGCGAGGACGCTTGCTGCTCGTTCCCCGCCGGGCCGCTGGCGGCGGGCGACGGGGAATGACGAGGTGGCCCGCCGACGGGAGCCGTCTGAGCAACGCGGGCGGTAAGGGCAGCCCGGTGCTCGGCTCGAGCGCGGCGTGCGTCCGCCATGGAGACGACGGAGCGACGGAGTGCCGATCGACGGAAGGGAAGCTACGGTGCACCCCTACCTGGCGCGCCAAATGTCGGATGCGGGGTTCCGGCAAAACCCTTAAGGTTCGAACTCTGGGGTGCGCGCGAAGTTCTTTCCCTCCTACCGATCTACTCCCTAGCTCACTAAGATCTCGCGGACGAACTTGATGAACTCGCAACACAGAAAGACACGAGATTTATACTGGTTCGGGCCACCGTTGTGGTGTAATACCCTACTCTAGTGTGTGGTGGTGGATTGCCTCTTGGGCTGATGATGAACAGTACAAGGGGAAGAACAACCTCCTGAGGTTGAGGTGTTCTCGTGCTCGACTAACTTGTGTGGGTGAGATGCCTCTGAATGAGTTATCAGATCTCCCCCCACTGTGGTGGCTAGTTCTACTTATATAGGCCCTGGTTCTCTCCCCAAATATTGAGCGGGAAGGGAGCCAACAACGGCAGGCTAATTTGAAAGGGGACAACTAGTACAAGCTATCCTGACAAAAGTGGTCTTCGCCTGCAAAAGGCTCTGGTGATGACGCCGTCTTGGGCTCCATGGTGATCTCCGTCTTGCCGTCCTGCTGGTCTTGGTCTCGTTGCACTGATATGGAAACCTTTTCCTGATGTCTCGGTACTCCATGCCTGCGCTTGCTCCCTTAGCACCAAAGAGGAAACAAGGACGCTGCGTGCACTGGCGCCTGCCTGGCGTCGATCGTCATGGCTCACGTCACGAGAGCCCCGCGAGGTTTGCCCTGCCTTGATATCTCCGCTCCTTGTGAGCCTGCCTGGAGAGGCCGCCCCTGAGGAGGTCTTGCATCGTCTGCTTCGCGAGGCGTGGCCCCTCGCGAGGGTCTTGAATGCCTTGTCAATGAAGATGGGCCGTACAAGCCTCCTAGCAAAGCCACGCCGTGGGCCGCAGGTAGGCAAGTCTGGGGACCCCCGTTCTCAGAACGCCGACAACCACACTGGAGTAGGGTATAACACCACGACGGTGGCCCGAACCAGTATAAATCTTGTGTCTTTCTGTGTTGCGAGTTCGTCGAGTTCGTTCGCGAGATCTTAGAGAGCTAGGGCGCAGATCGGTAGGGAGGAAATCTTCGCGCACACCCCAGTGTTCGAACCTTAAGGGTTTTGCCAGAACCCGAGATCCGACATTTGGCGCGCTAGGTAGGGGTGCGCCGGAGCCTCTTCCCCGCCAATCGACCCACCGACGCTCCGCGGCCCCGATGTCCAGCGATCCAAGGGCTGACTCTGACCGCTGGGCAGCCTGGCCAGCCCGGGCGGTGTCACCTGCCCATGAAGACCTCAATCCCGCGCTCCAGGCGGCACGAGCGCTGTCTAACGCTGCGGGGCACGGGCGGCGTGGCCAGGCGTCGTCCACCCTCACTCCACGACAAGCGCGAGCCGCTGCAAGGGCTGCGAGCCATGCCGCGGCAACTGCACCACACACCCGGCGGGAGCAGGCAAACATGCGGGCCGCGCTCACGGTGGCGCGTGAGTTGCTGCGGTGCCGACTGATGGAGAGCGGCCGAGACGCACTACTGGAATGTGTCGCCGAGCTGCTGGATGCGGCGGCGTTAGGAGCACCACCTTTCTGCTATATGCTCCCTTCCCGGGCCGCCACCGGATCTCACGACGGGCCTCGCCGCAACCACGCGCCCTCGGGTGCGCCTGGGGGCTTCATCGACACCAGGACGGCCGGCGGCGCCGGGGGCCCCGTTGCCCCCACACCACCTCTGATGAGCACGGGAATGAGCGTCGCCCCCCATGGCCCCAGTGAGGCATCGCGCTATCATCCTCAGGACGCCGCGCTGGGCCGGGTAACATGGAGTGTGGGGCACTACGACGAGGTGTTTGGGGTGGCAGCCCCGGAAGCCTACGTGTCCCGCATGATGGACCAGGAGTACACGCCGGAGGACGACCCTGGCTCGTTCTTCGGTCCAAGTTGGGAGGAGGAGGCACTAGGAGCTGAAGCCTTCCAGGAGCCGCCGGAGAGCCCCGCCAACCGCTCCATCGACTACAGATATAGGGTACCACTAATCCCTCAGGAGCAAGCTTACGCTAACCATGGGTCACATGAGAATCAGGTCACCATGACGGCCGGCGGCCCCAGCTCGGCAGGCTCCCTCCCACTAGGAGGATCACGCTGGGGGCAGCAGGAGAGAAGCCGGGAGCCAGATCCCTCGCCGCACCGCACGGAGTAAGGTCCCCCCGGAGGTAGGCCCTCTGCTGGGGAGGTGCTGAAAAGCCTACCCCCGGCAGAGGACCCGTGGTTGCCGAGGGCACCGCTGGCGTCCCCTTTCCCCCTTTGTGTCATCCTGGTTGCCGGTCGGCTCAAAGGTGGTCGAGGGCGGTGCAAGGCGGGGCCCTCACCTGGCGATATGAAGCAAGGCCGGTACCTGTGAAGAAGGCCCAGTGCCTGTGAAGATCGCCGCCCGTGACACTCTCACGTAATAATGAGTGGGGCTGTACACGCCTCGGAGTCTCCGGAGAGCCGCCCTCGGGCCTCGGGGGCTCCCTCCCATGCCTAGTGGCAGCACTTAGCTCTGCGCTGGTGAGAAGACTTGAAGACAAGAAGACTAGACTAGGTGCCGGACGCGGCCATTTGCTTTAAATCTCTTTTCTGTAGCCTCGCCTCTTGGATTTGGATTTAAGTTGAAGTCGAGCTTTTATCGATGCGTGCGGGGGGTGCCTTTTCTCGTTCGAGCGATTTCTTGCCATTTGGTTCTTGCCTTGCTCTGGAGCTCACGCTCGCTGCCTCCCCCTTGCGGGCCCCTCGCGAGCGGGGCTGGGCACAACGCACGCACCACGCGCGCTGTTCGGCGCAGACGCCTCACGAGGCCCTCTCGGGCGGATCAGCAGACCCTTCAGGAGCCCCGTGGCGACCCTCGACCTTACAATCCGATTCAGGGCCCGCCCCCGCTGAGGTAAGCCGCAGCAGCAAAACTTGCCGGCGGACTCATGACCGACCAAGACGCACCCTTGGTTCGGCATAAAGGAGTAAAAATCATGATTTGTTTACCCGAGGGGCTCCCCCTCCCAAAATGCTCTCACAATCTTTAGGGGCCACACCCGAGTTTTTGCATACAGGGTGAAACAGTAAAGGGACGAGGAATTAGCCAGATATGTCGCTCACCGCGTCCTCCATGTCGTCTTCGGATGCACTTCTCGCGTCGATATCACCGTCGTTGGCGTCGCCGCCACCATCACCAGCGCCGGCGTCACCATCATCGACCACGTCGCCTTCGTCTGCGGCAACCACCACCGTGTCGTCCTCTGAAGTGAAGGCCCTGACTAGCGCATCCACGTTGTCCTCTACCCACCGCGCCAGGTCATCCCAGACAACCGTAGGTACGAGGGCAATGGCGGCGTCGAAGTCGAAGTTGGGGTTGGCGTTTAGGAGATGGCTGAAGACACGGGAGAAAGCGCGCTCGAGTAGTCCGCGGCTCCTCTCCTCCATGAGCCTGTGAGCTTCTTCAGATCGGGCCTCTAGGCGTGTCACCGCGTCGGTGAAGAAGCGGAGGTGACTGGCGGAGTCATTCACTTGAGGATGGGGGGCGTTCGCGTCACACATATGGCCCAGGGCAGTGTTGGCCCTATTCCGAAGATCCTAAAGAATGGGAGCATGAACGCGCTCCAGCGTCCGCCTCTCCAGCACTTCCTCCGGACTCCGCCGCGCGACGGACTCGGCGTCATCAACCCGCTTCTGGAGGGAGAGCAACTCGGCGCGGGCAGAGGCCAGCTCCGCCTGCGCCGTAGCCAGGGCGACGGCCGTGGCCTCCTCGCGCCTCTCTGCATCAGTGAGCCTGGGCTTGAGGGCAGCATCCCTACCTGCAGCCTCCATCCCTGCAAGCTGCAACTTCAGGTTGTGCGTACCCTCGAGGTCCGCACGAGCCTCGGCCACCCTGTGATCGACCTCCTCTTGGGCCCTGGCTTCGCACGCATTGACGGCATCCTCTGCTTGGGCGACTTGGCGCTCCCTCGTCTCCAGCCGCTCCAGCTCGAGGTTGCGTTCCACAGCTTCCAACGTCAGTGCCTCCTCAAGCCTCCGGATTTCTTCCTCCTCAGCAGGCGCCCCCCTCAATGATGCAAGGGCAAGTTTGCGCGCCTCCACCTGCCGCTCAAGGGATGCGCTCCAGGCGCGGAGCTCCCGTGCGCGCTCCTACGCAGTCTCGTGACGGCGGTCGGCCTCGCGAGCCTCCTCCAGGGCTCGGGAACAAGCTTCGCGGGAAACCTTGAGGGTCGCCTCGGCCTTCGTGTTATCAAGGTCACGCTGATAATGGCCAAGGTTGATGGCCACCTTCGGCTTGCGCCGTTCCTCCACCAGCCGAAGACCCTCAGCCTCAAGGCGCGTGTCGACACCCGCAAGTTCTTCACCAAGCCAACTCATCGCGCCCATCGCCTCCTGGAAGAGCTCATGACGAACGATGCTCCGCCCGCGCTCGAACTCCAGTGCACGGCCCGCCTCATCCTCCGCCGTGGGGGCTGCGGGCGGGACGTGAAGCGGCGCACCCCCTCAGCAGGGGTTGGGGGCTGGTGCCGCCCCAGGCGCCAACCCGGCCTCGCAAGGGCCCCGGCCGGTCGGGGCCCGTTGCTTGAAGAGGAACTGAAGATTGAAGCCAGCCAGCTACTGTCCATGACCAGAGGAGGGGTCCTGGGCACGCCCGCTAAGTTCCAAGCTAGGCCAAGGGGGAAGGACGATGGAGCCGCAGGGTCAAAGCGCCATGAGGGCGAGCGCCCCTCCTCGGCCGGCCATGCCCTGGGCACGACACGCAGGCCCGAGACACTCAAGGACAACGCGGGAGTCAAGGAGGACGGAGGTTGCTTCTCGGGGGACCCAGCATCCCTGGCAGAGGGGGTCCCGAGGAGCCAGCGTCAGGGAAGAAAGCAACAATCAGGAAATCACAAGGTGTAGTACTTACCCGTCGACGGCGATGTATTTTCGTTGCTTCAACGGCCCGAAGATACCGTTGCCACTCGGAGATCCCTTGCTCTTGCGGAGCTCCTCGAAGTCCATGCAAAGCCGGCCGAAGCGCTGGACGTGGCGGCCGGTACGGGGTGCAGCCAGAGAAGCGCTCGAGGGAACAAATTCAGGGGTGCCTGGCTGCGGAGAACAGTCGGGCGCCGTCTTACTGCAACTTCCCGAGGCCTCCGGAGTTTCGGCCTCGGGAGCCGCGTGCTGCCTCGTCCCAGCGACCGACGTCCCAGAATCGCGGGATCCTGAGGACGACGCCCCAGGAGCACCAGGCAGCGTCCGCACATCAGCACTCGTGCCGTCAGCCTCTGGCGGCGCTCGTCCCCCTGCACCCACGTTCGGGACGAGCTGGGTGCCGGCAGAAAAGAGGGAAACCATGCTGACAGGGTTCTCGCGGGACCCCACCAGGCCGTCCGGGCGCAACCCCCACTCGTCAAAGGGAGGCATGCTTTCTGCAAATTCAGGCTTGTTCTTGCAGTGGTACAATAGACAGTTCTTCCCAGGCAAATCGTTCGGCGAAGGGACACCTGTCAGGACCTCGAGCACCATTTGCCGCATCCCAAGGGGGAGCCCAGACTCCTGGAACCTCATATGGTCCTGGCTGCTGAGCAAGGTCCACATCGGGTGGGAATGGCACTGAAGCGGAGCGACCCGGCGCTAGATGAACACCTTCACCACCATCGGCGCGGTCATGCCGCGATCCTTCAGCCTCCTCAACCTGAGCCAGACGAGGATAAGATGGGGGCTCGCGAGCCTCTCGTGGCCCCAGCCGGAGTGGGAAACGGCAGGCGCTGTCGAGGAGTGGAGCAGAGGGCTGAGCACGCCGGCGTCGACAAACACCCACCATGTCCGGAACTCACGTGTGGATGGAGGAAGCTCGAAATCGATCCCCGCGCCTGCCGTCGCGGCTACGGCCTGGAAGCTCACGCACTCCGAGCTTTGCCGGGGACCAGTCAGATGCAATGAGAAGAAATGGCGGAGAAGGGCCACAGAAGGAGCGATGCCCACCATGGCTTCACACACAAAGGCGAAGACGGCGAGGAGGGTCACGGATTGGGGGTCGAGATGCAGCATATGGATTTGGTAATGTTCGAGCACCGCGTTGAAGAAGGCGGAGAAATGGGGAATCAGGCCTGCCCAAAGGGCATCGATGAAGATTGGAACCTCGGTGGCCGCCCGAGCAATGCGAGCGCGGGACGCAGGCCAGGCCACCGTCTTCCCCCACTCGTTGAAACTAGTGGCGAGCATGGGACGCACCTTATCCTTGGCCTCGTCGTTGAGCACCAAGGATCGGCCGACTCCAGGCTCGGCGGCTGGAGGCGCACTTGGCAAAGACAGAGGATTCTTCCCCTTGTCTACTTGTTTCGATGCCATGGCGGGAGCAAGCGGGGTGCAGGTCAGATTGGAGAGGAGGAGCAGAGTCTCGAGGAAGCAGAGAGCCTGAGGAAGCAAGGCGTGGGCGATGGGAGAATAACCGTGTAGGTTGTGGGGGCCGTATGGCCAGGCGGATTCCAAGGCAGTGCGGGGAAGCGGAGACGCCCACGTCCAATCAACCACCACACGTCAACCGAGGCCGCAGGCTTTTTGGGCCCGCGGCACTCTGCGCTTGACCTTTGGCTTCGCCGCGAAGCCAAGCCCAAGCGCGCCTTGGGCCCGGGGGCTACTGTTGGCGTTCTGGGAATGGGGGTCCCCAGACTTGCCTGCCTGCGGCCCACGGCGTGGCTATGCTAGCAGGCCTGTACGGCCCATCTTCATCAACAAGGCATTCAAGACCCTCGCGAGGGGCCCAGCCTCGCGAGGCGGACGACACAAGACATCCTCAGGAGCGGCCTCGCCAGGCAGGCTCGCGAGGAGCGGAGAGATCAAGGCAAGGCAAACCTCACGAGGCTCTCGTGACGTGAGCCATGACGATCGGCACCAGGCGGGCGCCTGATACGTCTCCGTCATATCTACTTTTCCAAACACTTTTGCCCTTGTTTTGGACTCTAACTTGCATGATTTGAATGGAACTAACCCGGAACGACGCTGTTTTTAGCAGACTTTCCATGGTGTTATTTATGTGCAGAAACAAAAGTTCTCGGAATGACCTGAAACTCCACGGAACTTATTTTTGGAAAATATTAAAAATATTGGCGAAAGAATCAAGGCCAGGGGGCCCACCACCAGTCTACGAGGGTGGGGGGGCGCCTGCTCCACCTGGGCGCGCCCCCTGCCTTGTGGGCCCCCTGGAGCTCCACCGACCTCAACTCCAACTCCATATATTCGTGTTCGGGGAGAAAAAAATAAAGGAGAAGGATTCATCGCGTTTTATGATACGGAGCCGCTGCCAAGCCCTAAAACCTCTCGGGAGGGCTGATCTGGAGTCCGTTCGGGGCTCCGAAGAGGGGAATCCGTCGCCGTCGTCATCATCAACCATCCTCCATCACCAATTTCATGATGCTCACCGCCATGCGTGAGTAATCCCATCGTAGGCTTGCTGGACGGTGATGGGTTGGATGAGATTTATCATGTAATCGAGTTAGTTTTGTTAGGGTTTGATCCCTAGTATCCACTATGTTCTGAGATTGATGTTGCTATGACTTTGCTATGCTTAATGCTTGTCACTAGGGCCCGAGTGCCATGATTTCATATCTGAACCTATTATGTTTTCATGAATATATGTGAGTTCTTGATCCTATCTTGCACGTCTATAGTCACCTACTATGTGTTATGATCCGGCAACACCGAAGTGACAATAATCGGGACCACTCCCGGTGATGACCATAGTTTGAGGAGTTCATGTATTCACTATGTGTTAATTCTTTGGTCCGGTACTCTATTAAAAGGAGGCCTTAATATCCCTTAGTTTCCGCTAGGACCCCGCTGCCACGGGAGGGTAGGACAAAAGATGTCATGCAAGTTCTTTTCCATAAGCACGTATGACTATATTCGGAATACATGCCTACATTACATTGATGAATTGGAGCTAGTTCTGTGTCACCCAATGTTATGATTGTTACATGATGAACCGCATCCGGCATAATTCTCCATGACCGATCCAATGCCTACGAGCTTTTCACATATTGTTCTTCGCTTATTTACTTTTCCGTTGCTACTGTTACAATCACTACAAAACCCAAAAATATTACTTTTGCTACCGTTACCGTTACTTCCATACTACTTTGCTATTAAATACTTTGCTGCAGATATTAAGTTATCCAGGTGTGGCTGAATTGACAACTCAGTTGCTAATACTTGAGAATATTCTTTGGCTCCCCTTGTGTCGAATCAATAAATTTGGGTTGAATACTCTACCCTCGAAAACTGGTGCGATCCCCAATACTTGTGGGTTATCAAGACTATTTTCTGGCGCCGTTGCCGGGGAGCATAGCTCTATTCTTTGAGTCACTTGGGATTTATATCTGCTGGTCACTATGAGGAACTTGAAAGACGAGAAAACAAAAATTTATCCCTCAACTACGAGTGGAGGTAAGGAACTGCCATCTAGCCCTGCACTTGATTCACCTTCTGTTTTGAGTAAGCTTGCGACACCTAAACCTGCTTCCGCTATTAATTCTGATATGTCGCATGTTATTGGTGATGCCACTTCTGCAATGTATGATACTTATGATGAAACTACTTCTATGCTTGATACTACTGTTCCACTTGGTGAATTTCTTTATGAACAACTTGCTAGGGCTAGAGAGAATGAAATTATTGAAACTGATAATATTGATGAAAGTGATGATGAAGGCTCTCCCAATAAATATGAATTGCCTGTTGTCCCTAAGGGCTATGTTATGGATGAAGAAACTAAAAGAGACTTTCTTGCTTGCAATGATAGAAGTGATCTTAGGAAATTATTAGCTAAGCTTAAACAAAAAACTCTGAATGCTAGAATGAAATATGATCCTGCTTATGCTACTTCACCTATCTTTGTTACTGATAAGGATTATGAATTCTCTATTGATCCTGATATAATTACTTTGGTTGAATTTGATCCTTTTTATGGCTATGAATCTGAAACTGTTGTGGCACATCTTACTAAATTAAATGATATAGCCACCCTGTTCACTAATGATGAGAGAACTCGCTACTTTTATATCCTTAAAATATTTCCGTTCTCATTAAAGGGTGATGCTAAGATATGGTTTAATTCTCTTGATCCTGGTTGTGTGCGTAGTCCCCATGATATGATTTATTACTTCTCTGCTAAATATTTCCCCGCTCATAAGAAACAAGCTGCTTTAAGGGAAATATATAATTTTGGGCAAATTGAAGAAGAGAGTCTCCCACAAGCTTGGGGGAGGCTTCTCCAATTACTTAATGCTTTGCCTGATCATCCTCTTAAGAAAAATGAAATACTTGATATCTTTTATAATGGACTAACCGATGCTTCCAGAGATTACCTGGATAGTTGTGCTGGTTTTGTTTCCAGGGAAAGAACACCGAATGAAGCTGAAATTCTATTGAATAATATGTTGACCAATGAAAATAATTGGACACTTCCCAAGCCAATTCCTGAGCCTATTCCTAAACCAACTCCGAAGAAGAGGGTTGTTCTATTTCTCAGTCCTGAAGATATGCAAGAGGCAAAGAAATCTATGAAAGAAAAAGGTATAAAAGCTGAAGATGTTAAGAATTTACCTCCTATTGAAGAAATACATGGTCTTAATTTACCGCCTGTTGAAGAAATATATGATCTTAATCCCTCACCTACTGAAGAAACTCATGGTCTTGATAACCCGACATAGGTAGTAAAGGTAAATTTTCTCTATAGATATGATAAAGCTAAGATCCCTCCTACTAAGTTTGCTAGCCAATGTTTGGATGAGTTTGATAATTTTATGGTTAAGCAAGAAGATTTCAATGCTTATTTTGGTAGACAATTAAAACAAAATGCTTATATGATTGAACACTTGGGTGATTATATGTCTAGAGTTAAAGGTGAACTTAAACTCATTAGTAAACATGCTTCTATGGTTACCACTCAAGTAGAACAGGTACTTAAGGCTGAGAATGATTTGCTCAATGAATTGAATAGTAAGAATAATGATTATGCTGTTAGAGTGGCTACTAGAACTGGTAAAATGACTCAGGAACCTTTGTATTCTGAAGGCCACCCTAAGAGAATTGAGCAAGATTCTCAGAGAAATAATATTTATGCACCTAGTCCTTCTAAAAAGAAGAAAAAGAAAAATGATAGGACTTTGCATGCTGCTAGTGAACCTATTGCTGAACCACCTAAGAATCCAAATGATATTTCTATTTCTGATGTTGAAACACAATCTGGTAATGAACATGAACCTAGTGATAATGTTAATGATGATGTTGATGTTGATTCTCAACCTAGCAATGATAATGATGTAGAAATTGAAACTGCTGTTGATCTTGATAACCCACAATCAAAGAATGAACGTTATGATAAGAGAGACTTTGTTGCTAGGAAACACGCTAAAGAAAGAGAACCATGGGTTCAGAAACCCATGCCTTTTCCTCCCAAACCATCCAAGAAAAAGGATGATGAGGATTTTGAGCGCTTTGCTGAAATGATTAGACCTATCTTTTTGCATATGCGATTAACTAATATGCTCAAAATGAATCCTTATGCTAAATATATGAAAGAAATTGTTACAAATAAAAGAAAGATACCGGAAGCTGAAATTTCCACCATGCTTGCTAATTATACTTTCAAGGGTGGAATACCTAAGAAGTTAGGAGATCCAGGAGTACCCACTATACCATGCTCCATTAAAAGAAATTATGTTAAAACTGCTTTATGTGATCTTGGAGCCGGTGTTAGTGTTATGCCTCTCTCTTTATATCGAAGACTTGATTTGAATAAGTTGACACCTACTGAAATATCTTTGCAAATGGCTGATAAATCAACTGCTATACCTATCGGTATTTGTGAGGATGTGCCTGTTGTGGTTGCAAACGTTACTATTTTAATGGTCTTTGTTATCCTTGATATTCCCGAGGACGATAGTATGTCTATTATTCTTGGAGACCTTTTTTGAATACTGCAGGGGCCATTATTGATTGCAACAAAGGCAATGTCACTTTTCATGTTAATGGTAATGAGCATACGGTACACTTTCCGAGGAAACAACCTCAAGTCCACAGTATCAATTCTATTGGAAAAATTCCATCGATTATTATTGGAGGTTTTGAATTTCCTCTTCCTACTGTCAAAAAGAAATATGATATTATTGGGGATGTGCATATCCCCGTTGAGGTAACATAGTGTTATTCGAAATTTCTCTGGTTCCATGTTATTCGGAATGAGTTTGTTAACAAGACCTGATCAACCTTGTTAGTGGATTCCTTTTGAAGAGCATGAGATGGATGAAGTTAGAAAGCACAACCTTCTGTACCCTTTCTCTACTTTCTGTTATTTAGTTGAAATAAAGTAAAAATAGTATTTTTCTGTCTTTTTTCTGATTTATCCATGCAATATAAAAATACCCTGAAAATAAAAGTTCTCCAAATGCCCTGCCAATTTAATATGATTTTTTCTGGAATATTTGAGAATATCTGGCACTGAGAACACAGCAGGGGGAGCTGGCACCTGGCCACGAGGGTCCAGGGCGCGCCCCCTGCCTCGTGGGCCCACGGTGGCCCCCCTCCACTTATGCCAGCCACCACACACTTCTTCTTCCTCCCAAAAAAATCACCATCCAGCTCAAGAACGAGTTCTAGCTCATTTTGTTGCGATTTTCGATCTCCTTGCTCAAAGCACCTCTCACAAAACTGCTTTGGGGGATTGTTCCTTGAGGAAGAAATATGCTTCGGAAAATGTACCAAGGTGGTTCTTCAAGGAAACAAGGACCCAGGCTTGCAATGCGTGATGCTGATGATGAGCCACCAAGGAACGCTCCAGTGTGGCCTTGTGAATGGCCTTCACAGGACTTCATGGATTGAGCAAGAATTAAGGACGAATTTAACGCATATTTGCGTAACGCTAATCTTGTGAGCTTCGAGGCAGAAAAATGCCGCCAGTACCACTATCTCACTAGTTCCTATGTGAGGAGGTTTGAATTTTCATCTTGACGCAACTCTCAAACTGTCCTGTTTGATCTTTATGAAAATTCTTATACTATGGACTTAGAGGATTTTACCATCGCTTGCAAACTTCCACAATGGGGTAGTGCTAGTGAACCTCGCAAATCTGAATTTAGAGATTTTCTTGCTAGTATAACTGTGGGGGAATCTAGAGACATAGCACAAGCTACCATAGGGAGCATTCATTTTCCTGCCATACATTATTTTGCTCTCTTCATAGGTAGGTGTATAAATGGTAAGGATGAAGCATGTCACATGTGTGTCCCTGACCTCAGTATTCTTAGGAGTGCTGTGTTAGGAGATAAATCTTATAATTTGGGAGCCATTGTTGCACGTAGGTTGCATCATAATAGATTTAATGGATATTTCTTTGGTGGAATTTATGCAACCCGTATAGCTAATTTTCTTGGTATAACTATACGTGAGGATGATATTGAGTTGCCTCCTGCTCATTTAGATTATGAGGCTATGGTACGTTATCGTTTTGTTGAGAGGAACGATCAGTTCCTCCAGTACCGACTAATCTTTGACAGACGACGCACCTATCACGTCGCTCTCCCTGCTTCTACTTTCTTTGACTTTCAGGCAAATGGGAGATATTACATAACCAGAGTGGAGGCGGAGGAGTATAAGAGGGGGGCTGAGATAGCTCGCCTCCAAGCTGCAGCACACGATGCAATGACCGCTACATCTCATTACGACCCCAACTACAACTTTGGATATCCGCCAGGCCATCCGTGGAAATAAACCAACTTAGGCCAAAAGCCTAAGCTTGGGGGAGTACGTATTTCTCACCGACATTATATTCATGTTTACACACTCATAGCTAGATGTCGGTGCTCATACTTTTTCACTGTAATATCCATGCTAGTTTATTTTATTTTTACGCTTTCTTCTTGTGTGTTTAATAAACCTTAAGAAAAACCAAAAAAATTAGTAGTAGCTTTTAGTTAGTTGACTTTTCTTGCTGTAGTAATAATTAAAAGAAAACCCAAAAAGATTTCCCGTTCTTCTTTTGCTTGTTGGGAGTTTTCCCGTGTAAATAGTTTTATTTCTTTTCTTTTCTTTGGGGGTCGATAGGAGAAGACCATGATTAAACTGTCGAAGTGGCTCTTATATGCATTATTGTTGATTTAACCAAGAGCCCATATTGCCTTGTCTTCTCCTGTTTATTGAATGCTCGCAGATTCCAGCTTAGTCCAATGCACGTGCACTATTATTATTATTCACATCATTCCGTCGTGCAAGTGAAAGGCAATTATGATGATATATGATGGACTGATTGAGATGAGAGAAGCTGGTATGAACTCGACCTCTCTTGTTTTTGTAAATATGATTAGTTCATCGTTCCTGATTCAGCCTATTATGAATAAACATGTTTGCAATGAAAATTAGAGATCATAGTTGCTCGTGCCATGCTTGATTAGCTATGAGCTATAATGGTTTACCTTGCATGCCAACATGCTATTAAAATGGTTGTGATGTGGTATAGTGGGGTGGTATCCTCCTTTGAATGATTCAAGTGACTTGACTTGGCACATGTTCACGCATGTAGTTGAAACAAATCAACATAGCCTTCACGATATTTATGTTCATGGTGGATTATATCCTACTCATGCTTGCACTCAATGTTTATTAATTTTAATGCATGTTCATGACTGTTGTTGCTCTCTAGTTGGTCGTTTCCCAGTCTTTTTTTAGCCTTCACTTGTACTAAGCAGGAATACTGCTTGTGCATCCAATCCCTTAAACCCCAAAGTTATTGCATACGAGTCCACTATACCTTCCTATATGCGGTATCTACCTGCCGTTCCAAGTAAATTTGTATGTGCCAAACTCTAAACCTTCAAATGAAATTCTGTTTTGTATGCTCGAATAGCTCATGTATCAACTAGGGCTGTCCGTATCTTCCATGCCAGGCGGGTTATTCTCAAGAGGAGTGGACTCCGCTCCTCACTCACGAGAAAATGGTTGGTCACCGGGATTCCCAGTCCCATGCTTTATGCAAATCAAATCAAAATAATTGCAAACAAAACTCCCCCGGGGCTGTTGCTAGTTGGAGGCACTCGTTGTTTCGAGCAAGCCATGGATTGATGCTTGTTGGTGGAGGGGGAGTATAAACTTTACCATTCTGTTTGGGAACCGCCTATAATGTGTGTAGCATGGAAGATATCGCCATCTCTTGGTTGTTATGTTGACAACTAAAGTATGCCGCTCAAAATATTATTCATCTCTGCTTTAAAATCGAGCTCTGGCACCTCTACAAATCCCTTCTTCCCTCTGCGAAGGGCCTATCTATTTACTTTTATGTTGAGTCATCACCCTCTTATTAAAAAGCACTAGCTGGAGAGCACCGCTGTCATTTGCTTGCATTACTATTAATTTATATTGGGTATGACTGGATCTCTTTTACCATGAATTACAATGTTTAGTCAGTCCTTGATCTTTAAAGGTGCTCTGCATTTATGTTTTGCGATCTCAGAAAGGGCTAGCAAGATACCATCTTGTTATATCATATCATGATTGTTTTGAGAAAGTGTTGTCATCCGAGATTTATTATTATTGCTCACTAGTTGATTATGCCATTGACATGAGTAAACATGAGACCTAAATGTTATTGTGAATATGGTTAGTCATAATCTTTGCTGAAAACTTGAATGCTTGCTTTACATATTTACAACAACAAGAGCAAACAGAGTTTGTAAAAGTTTTTCTTTATCACTTTCAGTTTATCAACTGAATTGCTTGAGGACAAGCAAAGGTTTAAGCTTGGGGGAGTTGACACGTCTCCGTTGTATCTAACTTTCCAAACACTTTTGCCCTTGTTTTGGACTCTAACTTGCATGATTTGAATGGACTAACCCGGACTGACTCTGTTTTCAGCAGACTTTCCATGGTGTTATTTATGTGCAGAAACAAAAGTTCTCGGAATGACCTGAAACTCCACAGAACTTATTTTTGGAAAATATTAAAAATATTGGCGAAAGAATCAAGGCCAGGGGGCCCACCACCTATCCACGAGGGTGGGGGTGCGCCCCCTGCCTCGTGGGCCCCCTGGAGCTCCACCAACCTCAACTCCAACTCCATATATTCGTGTTCGGGGAGAAAAAAATCAAGGAGTAGGATTCATCGCGTTTTACGATACCGAGCCGCCGCCCAAGCCCTAAAACCTCTCGGGAGGGCTGATCTGGAGTCCGTTCGGGGCTCCGGAGAGGGGAATCCGTCGCCTTCGTCATCATCAACCATCCTCCATCACCAATTTCATGATGCTCACCGCCGTGCGTGAGTAATTCCTTCGTAGGCTTGCTGGACGGTGATGGGTTGTATGAGATTTATCATGTAATTGAGTTTGTTTTGTTAGGGTTTGATCCCTAGTATCCACTATGTTCTCAGATTGATGTTGCTATGACTTTGCTATGCTTAATGCTTGTCACTAGGGCCCGAGTGCCATGATTTAAGATCTGAACCTATTATGTTTTCATGAATATATGTGAGTCCTTGATCCTATCTTGCAAGTCTATAGTCACCTACTATGTGTTATGATTCGGCAACCCCGAAGTGACAATAATCGGGACCACTCCCGGTGATGACCATAGTTTGAGGAGTTCATGTATTCACTATGTGTTAATGCTTTGGTCCGGTACTCTATTAAAAGGAGGCCTTAATATCCCTTAGTTTCCGCTAGGACCCCGCTACCACGGGAGGGTAGGACAAAAGATGTCATGCAAGTTCTTTTCCATAAGCACGTATGACTATATTCGGAATACATGCCTACATTACATTGATGAATTGGAGCTAGTTCTGTGTCACCCAATGTTATGATTGTTACATGATGAACCGCATCCGGCATAATTCTCCATCACCGATCCAATGCCTACAAGCTTTTCACATATTGTTCTTCGCTTATTTACTTTTCCGTTGCTACTGTTACAATCACTACAAAACCCAAAAATGTTACTTTTGCTACCGTTACCGTTACTTCCATACTACTTTGCTATTAAATACTTTGCTGCAGATATTAAGTTATCCAGGTGTGGCTGAATTGACAACTCAGTTGCTAATACTTGAGAATATTCTTTGGCTCCCCTTGTGTCGAATCAATAAATTTGGGTTGAATACTCTACCCTCGAAAACTGTTGTCATCCCCTATACTTGTGGGTTATTAGCGCCAGGCGGGCGCCAACGCGCGCAGCGTCCTTGTTTCCTCTTTGGTGCTAAGGAGGCAGGCGCAGGCGCGGAGTACCGAGGCATCAAGAAGAGGTTTCCATGTCGGTGCAACGAGGCCAGGACCCGAAGGACGGCAAGACGGAGGTCACCATGGAGCCCAAGGCGGCGTCACCACCAGAGCCTTTTGCAGGCGAAGACCACTTTTGTCAGGATAAGCTGTACTGGCTGTCCCCTTTCAAATTGGCCGTTGTTGGCTCCCTTCCCGCTCAATATTTGGGGAGAGGACCAGGGCCTATATAAGTAGGACTAGCCACCATCGTAGAAGGCATCGAATCCTCACCCACACAAGTTCGCCAAGCACAAGAACTCCTCAACCTCAGGAGGCTGTTCTTCCCCTTGTATTGTTCTTCATCAGCCCAAGAGGCAATCCACCGCCACCACACTGGAGTAGAGTATAACACCACGACGGTGGCCCGAACCAGTATAAATCTTGTCTCTTTCTATGTTGCGAGTTCGTCGAGTTTGTCCGCGAGATCTTACAGAGCTAGGGCGTAGATCGGTACGGAGGAAATCTTAGCGCACACCCCAGTGTTTGAACCTTAAGGGTTTTACCGAAACCCGAGATCCGACAAATATGAGGTAAATTTTTAACATCCTGATCTTGAATACCTTTTTCCTTCATAGATTTCTTTGCCTCTTGCATATCTTCAGGACTGAGATATAATATACCCCTGTTCTTCAGAGTGGGTTTAGGCGGTGGTTCAGGAATAGTCCAATCATAAATTTTCAAGATATTATTCAATAATTCTTCAGCTTGAGCAATAGTTCGTTCCCTGAAAACACAACCAACACAACTATCTAGGAAATCCCTAGAAGCATCGGCTAGTCCATTATAGAAGATATCAAGTATTTCATTTTTCTTAAGAGGGTGATCAGGCAAAGCATTAAGTAACTGGCAAAACCTCCCCCAAGCTTGTGGGAGACTCTCTTCTTTAGTTTGCACAAAGTTAAATATTTCCTGTAAGGCAGCTTGTTTCTTATGAGCAGGAAAATATTTTGTAGAGAAGTAATAAATCATATCCTGGGGACTATGCACACAACCAGGAGCAAGAGTATTGTACCAAGCTTTAGCATCACCCTTTAATGAGAAAGGAAATAATTTTAGAATAAAGTAATAGCGAGTTTTCTCATCATGAGTAAAAAGGGTGGCTATATCATTCAACTTAGTAAGATGTGCCACAACAGTTTCAGTTTCATAACCATGGAAAGGATCAGATTCAACCAAAGTAATTAACTCTGGGTCGACAGAGAATTCATAATCCTTGTCATCAATAAAAATAGGTGAAGTAGCAAACTTAGAATCACATTTCATTCTAGCATTCAGAGATTTTTATTTGTACTTTTGTAGTAATTTCTCTAGATCATCTCTATCATTGCAAGCAAGAATATCTCTAGTTGCTTCTTCACTCATAACATAACCTTCCGGTACCTTAGGCAATTCATATCTAGGAAGGCTAGTTCTAGCAGGTATTTCAGGAGTTTCAGTTTCAAGCTCATCATCAGATTCAACAACATCATGTTGTATAACTCTAGCAATTTGTTTATCAAGAAAATCACCAAGTGGCACATCATCATTATGAAGCAAGGTACTAGCATTATCATAAGCATCATTCAGAGTAGAAGTAGCATCATCAAGAACTTGCGACATATTAGAATTCATAGCATGTGGTGGTGTTGCAAGTTTATGCATAACAGAAGGTGAATCTAAAGTAGAAGTGGATGGCAGTTTCTTACCTCCCCTCGTACTTGAGGGAAATATCTTAGTCTTTGGATCCTTCAGATTCTTCATAGTGATAATATGATAATAATCCCAAGCTAGTGACTCAACAAATATAGCTATGCTCCCCGTCAACGGCGCCAGAAAAAAGGTCTTGATAACCCACAAGTATAGGGGATCGCAATCGTTTTTGAGGGTAAAGTATTTAACCCAAATTTATAGATTAGACACAAGGGGAGCCAAAGAATATTTGAAGGTATTAGCAGCTGAGTTGTCAATTCAACCACACCTGGAGATTAATTATCTGCAGCAAAGTGATCGGTAGGAAAGTAGTTTGATAGTTTTGATAGTAGTGACAGCAGCAATGGTAACAGTAACTGTGATAGCAGTAATTTGTAGCAAGTGTAACAGTGATGATAGCAATAGTAACGCAGCAATATCAATATAAGATAAATTCGTAGGCATTGGATCGGTGACTTGTTGGATGATATTCATCATGTTACAGTTATAACATAGGGCAATACGGCACTAGCTCCAGTTCATCGATATAATGTAGGCATGTATTCCGTAAATAGTCGTACGTGCTTTATTAAAAGAACTTGCATGACATCTTTTGTCCTACCCTCCCGTGGCAGTGGGGTCCATATTGGAAACTAAGGGATATTAAGGCCTCCTTTTAATAGAAAACCGGAACAAAGCATTAACACATAGTGAATAAATGAACTCCTCAAACTACGTTCATCACCGAGGGTGGGCCCGGTGGTTGTCACTCCGGGGTTGTCGGATCATAACCGTAGTAGGTGACTATAACTTGCAAGATCGGATCTAAAACATGGATATAATGATGAATTCACAAACGGTTCAGATCTGAGTTCATGGCACCTGGGCCCAAAGTGACAAGCATTAAGCATAGCAAAGTCATAGCAACATCAATCTGAGAACATAGTGGATACTAGGGATCGGGCCCTAACAAAACTAACTCGATTACATGACGAATCTCATCCAACTCCTCACCGACCAGCGAGCCTACGAAGGAATTACTCACTCCCGGTGGGGAGCATCATGGAATTGGCGATGGAGATGGTTTGGTGATGACCAAGAATGAAGATCCCCCTCTCGGGAGCCCCAAACGGACTCCAGATCCGCCCTCTCGAGGAGGAACAGAGCTTGGCGGCGGCTCCGTCTCGTGGATTGCGATAATTCTTTCTCCCTGATTTTTTTCTGGAAATATGTGATTTTATAGTATCAGGGGGTCGTCAGCGGGGCCACCAGGTGGGTACAACCCACCTGGGCACGCCAGGAGAGGGGGGCGCGCCCTGGTGCGTTGTGCCCACCCAGGGGCCCCTCTCTGGTGGGTCTTGGCTCCAAACATTCTTATTATTTATATAAAAAATCCTCGCAAAGTTTCGTTCCATTCCGAGAACTTTCATTTCTGCAGAAAAACAACACCATGGTTGTTCTGCTAAAAACAGCGTCAGTCCGGGGTTAGTTTCATCCAAATCATGCACAATAGAGTCCAACATAAGAGGAAAAGAGTGAGAAAAAGTAGATACGTTGGAGACGTATCAACGCGGTCAATCAAATGCCAGATCGACATGCAAAAATTAAAAAAGAGAACGCGCTCGTGCATACGCTAGAGCTTTACCCCATTGACCCTTCTAATTCAGGTGACACTGTTCAGCACGTCAAGAGGATGATATATAACGAAAATAAGTGGCTCCTTTTGGAGTTAAAAAACCATTTGCACTCCCATGCTCCCTTAGCTAATCAAATTGCTAATAAGTGGGTGTGGGACCGCTTTGATAAGTGTGTGAACAAGATCCTGACCTGTAATGGGAAATCGAGCAACAATCTTTCAGACCTGGTCAATCTGGAAGTAGATTTAGAAACCCCGTGGTAAAGGATATGATTGTTAGACCCTATTTTGATAGCATCAAAAGAAAAGAAAATAGATGTTAGACTTTTTTTTCCTTTTTTCTTGTAGAATTCATTCTGAGAATAGTGAATTCGTGGCCTCTACACCAAGTAGCCATGGTTTTCTTGCTTTGGTGGGGATAAAGAAGAGTGGGCAAGTGGGATTCTTTCACTTGTGCTAAGGTTATCACTTCTCTACGGAGTGTTTTTATTAATAACAGATATATAAGGTTGAATGAAAAAAAAATTGTACCTGGGTCTCCTGCGGTGGTCATTCAATTCTCAATTAGGGAATGGTGTTATTTCATCCTATGGAGCTTCAAGCCCACATGGATCCTCGTATCCCAACCAAGTACTCGAGAGAAGGGAAAATTTAGTAATTTCTACAACTGATTAGGTTTTGTAGTTTAGTATCATCCTTGTGAGAAAATCGATTAGACGTATCACGAGAAAAAGAGCGGAGTTGGGCTAGAAGGACTCTGGTTTTGCTTTACCGTACCCCAGCCCGGTAGCGATGCCTCTCACGCGGATGGGAGTTACTTTTCTTTATCACCGTAAGCGTTACGAAATGGACTCGCATTCCCCTTTGCTTTTCTTTTGCAACTAAGCTTAAAATAAACATAGCAGTCTTTCAAGCCATTAGAACACTCATTAAGTGCTCTGTTAAGTGAATGCATGTTGAGAAGCTTAGGTCATACATTTCCAGCTAATTAGAATACAACATGAAGGTGGGGTTCCAATGCCATACAACTATTTATTCTGGTGAGTAGGATTGGAATGTAGTCCCTTTTTATTGGATCCGCTGCTTCATTAAGTTAAATTCAAAGTAGGTGTGGGTCTAGGTAGAGGAAGTCATAAATCACGTATCAAGTAGTGCTATAAATATCGTATATAGTAGTTGCCAAACTCACAAGCATCACACACTTTGATCTACTTTATTGAACAACTTAGCTAGATAGAACTGACACAAGCTTTTAAATGAAAGAAGCAATAATGGCTTTCTATCTCAAGACCTCTTGCAACTACAACCAACGCAACACGTCCTTGATCAATATACCACACCACCCATTATGCATTGCTCTAGTTGCAGTATAAAGAGAGACTAGAACCTACCAGGGAGCCCTTGACAGAGTCCCTATTGTTGTTGGAAGAATTACACAGAGAGTTCTGGAATTTCACATTTGTGAGAAGAAAGGGTATGTGTGTTTGAAAGTAGTGGTGCAAGAACATATTCTGAGCCTCAGTCGACACAACTTGTTTCACCTTTTCCAAACTTCTTATCAGTCCCCTCCTTTATATGAACCACTCATAGATATATACCTGCATGTGGCCTCAGATGAATACATTGATAGATAAGAAGGGAAATGCATCATCTAGAAAGGCATACTGAGGTTTAGGGACGTTTGTGTGATGGGTCGTACGCTTACTCACGACGACTTGGCTATTCAATAAAGGAGGGAGTCAACATGAGCCTTAGGGTCCAAAAATATTCCATTGGTGCCAGCTATTAGAGATTATTCAAAGTCGTAATGGTATAAATTATTGGTCAATTCCACTGACTCTTATATCATGTTCCTTCACTGGTTGTAGCGCCTTACCTCTTCTGTGACTTGTCCTGAGATGAGAAGTATCAAAAGTGTCGGGGTTTGGGTTTATGTCATGCTAGACTCACGTTTCTCGTTCTTACGCCGGGTCCGCGACCTTACAAGGATACACAAGCTGGTCAAGTTCTCAGGGAAGCAGCAAGCTGTTTGGATTCAAGTTAGCTTCGAGCAAGCCTCGGTCGGGGAATGCTTTCGCTATGCTAGGAGACAGTCGGCTTAGGGGCTTTTGGGTGGAGCCAAAGTGGTCCACATACGTACCATTTCCATCATCACAATAACCCCCTTTTCTCTGTGCATAGAGATTAAGCATGCTCTTATATTTATATAAGGGAGATATTTTTCTCAGCGTTTCCCCTTATCGGTTTGATCTTCTTCGGCCCCTTGGTAGATTGAGTCTACTTAGCAAACTGGCAGGACACAGAGATCAATTGATCAATATGCATATCGAGCATCTATAGTTATTCTCTCTTCCCAAAAGATATCTCAAGTTGCTTCCAATGTTTTGATGAGCAAGGGAGGGTATTTCCAACAAGATAACTATGGACAACCACCTTCCAATTTCCAATCTACATCTTTCATTGGGTAAGTAAGGGCAATAAGCAAGAATGGTGGAAAGCTTAAGAAAGTGCTAGTTCCTTTGGTGCGAATGGGTGGAATTGGTATCCCCAAAAGGTTGTTCTTTTAAAACCTCTGGCAAGGGGGTGTGGAACAGTTCAAGTCTATCCCTTTGGTTAAGCTGCTATTGCTATACATCTCTAGTATTATGGGCCACCACTTACTTAAAGGAAGTCGAGTACACATCTCCTTCAACCTGAAGGGCGAGGACCTACAACGATGTAACATTTGAAAGAAAAGTAACCATCATAGGAGAGTGATCAGAAAGCATACGACTCGAGGGAGGGTTGGCTAATCAAATTAGGATGAAGATTCTGCTCTATATGATAAATGTTGGTTGACTTTGATATGAAGTGTTGATTGTGTTTTCTCGATAGTGCTTCCCGTTGTGACTGAAGAAAGGTTCATTCTGTGCAAGATATATGCTAGTTTACAAGCATGAGACCCACCTTTCGGGCCGGTAGACAGAGGCCTCAGTTCCAATGAAATGGGGAGCAAAAAGAGGTCGTGTCATACCATACAGATGGACTGATGACTCCTATCAAGTCCCACCATGACTGGGAGACCAAGGTATTTGGCAGAGATATCTTTAGTCATTATATTTACCTCTGCACAAATTGAGCTTTGACATCAACATCGACATTTTGCCAAACAAAATATTACATTTTGCTTTGCTTACCAGCTAGCCCGAATTGGCACAATATTCATCTAGCACTTCTCTCAATGAGGTTGCATTAGTCAAATATTCTTTCATAAGTATTAGGGAGTCCTTAGTAAGGAGTAAATGAGATTTTATGGTGCATTTCTATACACATGAACACCTTCAATGCCACGAACCTCCTCTTTATGAGCCAGAACACTCGATAAACCCTTTGCACATAATACGAACAAATATGGGATAGATGGACCCCCCTTTACGGACTCCCCAACTACACACAAACATATCTATTTCCTGACCATTAAACCCGACCTTGTATTTAACAGAGTTTACACATGCCATTATCATTCCAAAGAAATTTGCATGGAAGCCCAATCTACTCATCATTCTTACAAGAAAAAACCCAGTGCTCACGATCATAAGATTTGTGCATACCAAGTTTGACCGCACAAAATCCCTTCTGCCCTTTCTTCTTATTTTAATAGTGTGCATAATCTCATATGTAATAAGAATATTATTTGTGATCATTCTGCCTAGCATAAAGCACTTTGCACTTGGAAAATAACATCATCCAGAATAACCGTTAATCTAGCAGCTAGCATATTCGAAATGATCTTGTACAAGACATTGTGTAACTAATTGGCAATAAGAACTATAATAATACCATTATGTAGTATGTTCTTGGGAAAACGATAGCAGCTAGCATACTAAAAAATCCTGGGGATTCAACCTTTGGAATAAGAACACCACTGATTACCCCTATCTGGCTGCCATCCATAGGAGTGAGCATCATGTGCTGACTTGTCGATGGCCCTGCAGTTGTTGTGGCTGTCCATGTCGGGCACGCGCATTCGATGCAGGGAACTATTGAGTGGGGACTATAGCTCCCTTCTGGTGTATGCTTCCCTTGTTGGAGCAGCTGCGGTGAGTCGGAAGACGGTGTGGCTGAAGATGCAGAAAACACATAATGTTAAGAACGACACATCTCTCTGATATGAAGAAATACCCTAAGAGATCAACATCAAGTACGAGAGTGGTCACACGTCTGTTGACTGAAGACTAAATTGGGGTCACACAATTTTATTTTATTTTGGCACTGTCCGATTTACGCCGGATGGCTTGATGGCCGTCTTGTGCCTCCCGGCTGACACTGTTTGGAATCTTCCCCGAAGAACCAGCGACCACCGGCAGAGCAGCCTACCTCCGCCGTCCGTGGCCCCGACCAAATCCCCGCTCCCCACCCCACCGCACTGTCGTGGTTGCGCCACCCCGGGCCAATCCACAAAGACTCGCCGTCATCCAGATCCGGCGGCGGCAGTACCTTCAACCCACGCAACTCTAAGATAACCATCTAAGCACTGCTTCCGCGGTGAACTTGCGCCCCCGCACCCTTACGTTAGACACCAGCCAACCGGTAGCCTAGGAGCTCCACCGACTCGAGGGGTGTTGCTTCCCATAGGGAATCGATTGGCCCAGAATAAAAATTCAGACAACTGACGCCTAAATAAAGTGATTTGAGATGAGGGTGCGACCTATCTGGCGGCCCGATGAAGTAGGCAGCTCCAGCTACCTAGTCGGTGAGGCTGGCGCGGTTGCGGTGGCTAGCGGCGGCAGGGAAGCAGAGATGTCGCGATGGTTGACGGCTACGGGGAAGGAGCACCGGGGCTCTGGACGGGTCCAAAGTTGGAGCCGCTCCGGTACCGTGAACAATGGCCGGGGTGAATCGGCTCTAGTATGGTTCACACGGCCGTCGTCGAGGAAACTCCGGCAACATGGAGTAAGAGGCACACGACCCAGTGCACGACGGCAAATGGGCAGCATCTCCGGGATTAGAGAGGAGGGCGACTGTGAATTTGGTGCAGTGGGGGGTGCCATGGAGGAGGGGCTAAGGTTTCGTGGCTCGGGAGAAGGGAGCTTCCGGGGAGAAGGTGATTTGGCGCCCACGAGGTATGAATGGGGAATTGGGAGGGGGAACCATGTCTTACGGACGCATTTTTCTGAAATGTGTGTGGGGGGGAGTTATAGTTCTACCCCTGCCTTTAGGCTTCTCGGCTTGGGTCTGTGTACTGAGGGTCGGGGATAGTAGAGTAACTTTGCTTCTCCCAAATAGTGGGCGCGAGCGATTTCGGGCGAGGAGGGCGTGTTTTGAAATATAGTGGGCACGAGCGATTTCGGGAGAGGAGGGCGTGTTTTGAAATATAGTGGGCGCGAGCGATTTCGGGCGAGGAGCGTGTGTTTTGAAATAGTGGGCGCGAGCTATTTCGGGCGAGGAGAGGGTGTTTTGCCGACCATGGTTTATGAATTATTCGGCACATGTCATTTCGGCCGAGGAGAAGGCGCGCTTGGATGAAGTTATGAACCTACCCTCGATGTACAACGGGCCAATTGATGCGTGTCCCACATAGGACGGTAATTTCGCGTCTCCCATTTATTTGCTCAGGCGAATTCCACCGAGCGGAGGGTGTTTAATGGTTCGTTCAAATTTTGGGAGAATGAGCACCCACATCTACCTTACCAAGTCGATTCGAATCAAATTTTGAAATATTAGCTTGCCACTTATTTTTTAGATGGAGAGATGATGCTCGGGAGTAATGTGTTTTTACATGCTCGTTGCTAGCGATTTACTATATGACAAATAGCTGACCCACTCAAAAACAGGAATCAAACCCAAAATGAAATATCTCGATTCAACGAAATAACTCGTTCACCAGGTCAAAATAGTGAACTAAATCCAAAATTGAACACCTCAGTCGAGTAGCATGTTGTACAGTATTATAGTACTCCATGAACATGTTGAAAGTCAAATTAATGAACTTGTTTTATATACGCATATCTCCGGTCATGTGTGGATTGCAGACAACATGTTCTCCAATTTAAATATTTGAATGCAAGTATATATCGAAACATGGTTTATATCAGTCTTTGATGCATAAAACGCGACCTCCGCCTCTTCCGAACTCCTGCTCTCTCTCTCTCACCGATAATCTTCAATTCTGTCGCACACATCCAACACACAAACCTTTTTGGTCCCTATCCCTCTCTCTCCCTCTCTCTCTTTGTGTGTGTGGGGGGGTCTTTCTAGTTCACATGCATATATACTCCATCTATAGGTCTCTCTCGCACAGTATGTATGATTCTCTAGTCCAAGCTAAATATCTTGGGTGCACTCATCCTACGCACACAAATTCGTTGGCTCGTTGCCCGTAACTCTCTCATGGACCACTATGTCGTCTCGGAGCTCTTCCCTCCCTCTCTCAAAATCTCCATCTACCTGGGTCACACATACACATGCATATCTCACTCGCACTCGATAGGCCCATCTAAAACTCTATCTCTCTCTCCCTCGTTATCTCTCCATCTCACACGCACACACACACAATCTCATGCCTAGCCAAGTATGATGGTCTCTCACTCAAATGTAGGAACACACAGTCCCCCCTATATGTGTATGACTAGCTAATCTTAGTCTCCATCACAAACATGTGCATGGTCTATCTCGATTTCTCTCGGGGCATCTTTCTATCGCGCACGCACCTCCCTCGATCTCCCACCCATATAGTCCCCTCACGATCTCGAGGGGATCTCTCTATCACAAACACACCCTCTCTCCCTCCCCATGCGTCCATGTTCTCCATGTGTCCCTCTCGACCTTTGTTCCTTGTTGGCCAGACCTCTATTGGACATGTGCTATAGGGGTGTCTCTCTCCGTTGCAAACAATCACGCACTAGCTATCTTCGTGTATCTCCTCACCTCGCTTTTCTATCTCGGAGATGCATGCGTGATATGTTTGCATAAGAAACGAAAAAACACACTCTCTCTCTAATTTATCGTTTGTTGTCCCTTTCTCTTTCACACACATACTCTTTTTGCACACTCACTCATTCTCCTTCACACGCACTTGATCTCTCTCGACTTAGGCACTCTCTTCGGTCCATAGCATATAGATTTATTGAAAAGTCAAACATCACAAAGTTTGACCATGTACGTGGAGAAAAACATTTACATCTAGAACGACAAACATATACCATTAGATTCATCATGAGATGTAGTTTCGTATGATGTATCTTTGGTATTGTAGATATAAATAACATTTGCGTAAACCTGATCAAAGTTTCCAAAGTTCGACTTCTAAAAAATTTACATGCACTGCATTATCGAGCGGATGGAATATCTCTTTCCCCCTCTCAGCTATCTGACGCACCACTCAGCCTTATCGGGGCTCCTCTATCTCTCTCAAACTTTATATCTCCCTGGTTCACACATACACATGTCTCGCTCGCGCTACATATAGACCCATCCAACACTCTCCGCCCTTGTTCTCTCTCTATGTGACACGCACCCCCTAAGTACCATAATCCCTCACTCCATCATAGGCGCACGCACTCCCCCCTAAGTATGATTATCTCTCACTAGCCATCAGGAACACACGTATTGTCTCCTTCCATCCATACGTCTATCTCGATATCTCTCGGGGTATCTTCTATCGCGCACACACCTTGTCACTCGATCTCCCACCCATGTAGTCCCATCACGATCTCCAGGGGATCTCTCTATGACAAACATACACTCTCTCCTCCCCATGTCTGCATTTTCTCCGTACGTCTCTCTCGACCTCTCTCCCTTGTTTGTCAAACCCCTCTTGGCCACGTGCTAGGGGTCTTTCTCTCTCGGTTGCAAACAACCACACACTATCTCCTCACCTTGCTTCCGTTGTCGAAGATGCATGTGTGATATGTTTGCATAAGACACACACGCCTTTTCTCTACTTTTATCGTGTGTTGTCCATGTCTCTTTCACACACGCACACACACTTTTTTCACTCACTCTTTCTATTTCACACTCTCTCTCTCTCTAGTTAGGGACTCTCTCACGTCCATAAGCATATGGATGTTTTGAAAAGTCAAACCTCAGAAAAGTTTGACCAGGTATATGTGGAGAAAAACATTTACATCTGGAACGATCATTAGATTCATCACAACATGTACTTACTTCATACTATCATTTATCTTTGGTATTGTAGATATAAGTAATTTCTTTATAAACTTGGTCAAAGTTTCAAAAGTTTGACTTTAAAAAAATGTTGGCACTACATTATCGAACGGAGGGAGTAGCTCTTTCTCTCTCTCTGCTATCTCTCACGGGCCTCCCCTCTCACTCGAACTCTCTATACCGACGGATTATACGCTCATGTGTCAGCGTATAGCTCCGTATATTGTTTAGTTGACCAGTCAACCAGTCCACATGCTGCCTTGTCAGCTCGTGTTCTCTATCTTCTGTGCTGGCCCATGTGGCAGTGGGTGAAAATAAGTAAACTAGAGGCCCATCTGACACGCGGTGAAGTAAACAAAGTTGAAACCACTCAGGGTAGCACCCCGCACGCTAGTAAATTGAGGGCGCATTGAGGACACACTTCTTCCGCGTGAAGGACGCACTCGCGCACAATTCACCACTACGCAGCAGCACACACAGAAGGACGCACTCGCGCACACCCAACAGGCCAGCACACAACACACACCAGCACACGTGTACACCGGCGTCGCTGTAGGTTGAGATGGATGGTGAGGCAGCCAACAAGCGGAGGCGGCTCGAGCCAAAACCGCATCCGGCGAGCCTGGACTTCATCAGCAGCCTCCCCGACGACATGCTGCTCGTCATCGTCGGCCTCCTCCCCACAAAATCTGTCGTGCGGACCGCCCTGCTCTCCCGGCGGTGGCGCCCCCTCTGGCGCCGCGTCCCCCTCAACCTCACCATCGACAGCTGACTCTATGACGGGGATTGCAAACGCATGGCTGCAGTCTCCAAGATCCTTTCATCGCACCCTGGGCTAGCCAGACGCCTTGACATCCGCATGTTCAGTACCAACTGCAAGGTCCAAGCCAAGTTCGACGAGTGGTTCTTATGCCCCGCCCTAGATGAGCTCGAGGAGCACAGCTTTGAAGCTGGACAATGTCGCTCTCTGCCGCCGTCCGCGCTCCGCCTCACGCCAACGCTGCGCCGCGCCAGCTTCATCTCCTGCTATCTTCCCCAGATTAACGCCGCGCCTGCCCTTCTTCTCCCTCAACTCAAGCAGCTCGACCTCTTCGACGTTTGCATCTCAAAGAAGTCTATGGAGCACCTGCTCCGCAGCTGTACTGCGCTCGAGTACCTTCGTCTTGAGTAGATCCACGGGTTCATTAGTCTCCACATCGCCTCGACGAATCTCCGATGGATTTATGTGTCTTGCTGGCCCCGCAACAAGACATCAATTGGGAAGAGATCACTCCAGTTGTTCCACGTTATGGTCATTGAGAATGCGCCTTTCCTTGATAGATTGCTTGTATCTGATCTAGAAGGTCCAACAAAAATCAGGGTCATTGATGCGCCGAAATTGACAACGTTGGTGTAGTTGTCTGCCAAATTCTCCGAACTCTTTATTGGATCCATAATCGTTCAGGTACATCACTCATCTTCTTCTCCGTCTTCTTGAAATTCACATTTTTAATTTTTTCCTCTTGATGTATTTATGACCGTCTTCCAGAAAATGATTCCCACAAGCTTCACCCAGTCTATGCACATAGTGAAGATCTTGGCAATAAAATATCTGGATCAAGTTGTTGGATTCCTTACATGCTTTCCATGCACGGAGAAGCTACTCATCGAGGTGAAACTTCTTTCCTATTAGTAAACGGTAATCACAACCTAGCTCAATTTTTTCATAATTTTCCCAAATTACGATGACAAGTGTAGTGTTCAAAACTGCATCTAGGCACTGCACCGAAACAAATGTTTTTAGTATTTTTTCTCACGTGATCACCTGCATCGTTTTGTTGTTGTACTACTATAGTAGCCTAGGCTAGCATAGTGGAAATTAACTTAGACTAGTAACTCTATGGTTACCATAAGAGCAAGTACTACCTCTGTCCTGGTTTACTCTTCCTATTTTGTAGTATCAAAATTTGACCATAGATTTAAGACAAAATGTTAATGCATGTCACTAAAAATTATATCGTTGGATTCGTATTTGAACATAATTTCAAATGGTATAATTTTTGGTGACATGCATTGGCATTTTCTTAGGTAAATCTATTTTTTTAGAAAAGGAGGATGACCCCCCGCATCTGCATCTAGGAGATGCATGTAGCCATTTTATTGATTATTCTCGAGGGCCTTACAAAGTAGAACAACAATATGCCTGAATCCACCATCTTGGCATCTTAGGTAAATCTATGGTCAAAATTTTACACTAAATACGAGGCAGTGCAAAAGTGGGCTATAATGGCCCTCCACTATGTAGGCCAAAACACGTGCCAAATTCACTTGTGATGCATTTGGCATCGATGCCCCTCCATTGCTCACCTGGTGCCCCAATCTGGATCACCTACTTTGCTCCGGTGCCAATTTAACTCACGCAATGAAAAAACACTTGCGTGGGAGAGAGTGAGGACTGAGGCAATAAAAAAACACTGTTTGGGAGAGTGAGAGGCTGGTGTAGTTGGTTTGATTGATTTGTTTATACATGTGGGTCTGTGTGCACAGTGGTGCCAACTCTCTCACATCGCGAGAGCGGTGCCAAAATCTTTTGATTTGACATCGATGCATATTATGTGGCATACTTTTGAGAAATATGGCATCGGCCACATAGTGGAAGGCAACAAATGCCCAAGCTCTTCACGTGCTCCTAGGTAAATGAGAGGAAAGAGAAAGAGAGAGAGAGAGTGAAAAAATATCACTAGCCAGCCAACCCTATCGTATGAGCGAATGATATTGGTACCTCTTGATGACACGGCAATCTTATACAGCCAGCTGCTCTAATATGTTCTCTTCTTTTGCAGATAAAAAAGACCCGAAAGTGAAAAATGTGCTGCACTATAACAATCTCATTGAATGCCTTGATCTCCATCTTACAGAAATTGATTTGATCGACTACCGAGGCAGCACATCTGAGATTAAATTGGCCAGGTTCTTTGTTCTGGAGGCAAGTGTGCTCAAGGTAATGAGGTTTGGCGTTCTCTGGCGCAACAATGAATGGCGTGCTGATCACCGCAAGCGTCTAAGCCTAAATGACAAAGTCTCCGTAGAAGCCGAATTTGTTTTTGAAACATCAAGTGGCCAGAGACTCGAAAATTTATTTGCCCATTAGTGACTTGTCAGGGCGGTGGATTTTAGTTTGTACGATAATGCTGCATCCACCTAAAGTAACGAAAGTTCTTACGTAAACTTCCTAGATTCCCTCTTCGTAGGTGCAACATTACTCCTAACATTTGTAATATCAGTTTGAAACTTGTAATATTGCCATGTCCTATTCCTACGTTTTCAAAATCCTGCGAATCAAAGAGGTCCTGAGTTGGTGATCATGTTGTGCCTGCCATCTTTCACCAATAGCCGTCGGATCTAGATCTGACGCATACAAACCAAACTTCTCCAGTTTTGCAAAAAGATGCCCGCACTTGTTCCCTATTTACAAACAACTCCTTGTCTCTCACAATCAGCCTTATCTCCTCCCACCACATCTAGAAGCCCATGGAAAAATCTGGCGCGATGGCCGCTGCCGGCGCCTTCCACCCCAAATCTTGGTGTTCCGTGCAATGCATGGGCATCTACGCATGGGAAATTATGTCGAACACGGCTAGTTGTAAGCAGGCTAGCTCTATAGCCATGATGATAGTGACTGCAGACGGTGAGGCTGACTTATGTTATGCCGAACACGGCGCCTATACTCAGGTGTCATCTCCGGCGCAGGGTCTTGTCACTTCACTGCGACGAGCAGCACGTAATAATTTGACAAATGGGTAGTACAATGCTACTACATTGATAGTACTACTACTAGTACTAGCACCACCGTCTGGATTTAGTAGTACTACCACGTCCATCTGGATTTAGTATTTGACTAGCAATATCTAGTAATGCATGTCACAAAAAATGTACTGCCCCCTGTAAATAAATACATGGTGTATTGTTTTATTCCTTCCGCTAGATGGCTCAAATCTGAAGTCTCATCAATCAGACTACTATTGTACTCACCGAGCGCTCAGCTTTGTAAGCTACCAACAAAAAATTGCAATCAAAGACTACTATTGTACTCCCTCTGTACTGGTGCATTAGTCACGTTACGAAAACTAAATAGTAATCCCAAAACTTTTAGGCGCGATGCATTAACTACCCACTTTGTTCCCTGTTTGTTGCCACGAAAAAAGAAATAACTGAATACAAATACGAGACGTGGTGTGCGTATGCATCCAATGACTTGAGACTACTCCCTCCGTCTAGGTGTATGACTAGCCACAGTGAAGAGTAACATACACTAGTAACATACACATATCCCTAAACTATGTTACTACCTTTCATAGTGGGTAGTAACATAAGTATGGTAACATGCAAAGCCTCATTTATTAGGTTATAGACTCATATTGCATTGGGACATGTGATGTTACAGTAATAACTAGCTAAGTTACTCAAACTACCTCTCTCCTCATTAACTCATTGCCACATAAGCAAATTTGTTGAGTTGGATTCGATGTTACTGCTGAAGTTACTCCCACTATGGCTAGTCTAAGTCATCTTAGAGCAAGTGAAAAAGAGGAGTGGGCTCTCATGCAAGAGCCTAGCTATATGCGGATTCCTAGGCCGATATACAATAAATATGGACAAAGAAAGAGAGAGAGAAGATGAGAAAAAGTAGTACTCTTATAGCCAGCCTTATAGCTAACCTTATTGTATGAGTGGCTACAAGTGATGGCTCTACTATGACATGGCAACATCTTATAGCCAGCAGCTGGCTATACTATTAAGTATTAACCATGCTCTTAGGTTGTGATCCGTGACCAAGAAAAAGGGGAAAGCGAGAGAACTTAATGTATTTTTGCTAATTAATAGGATTACATGCAATGAACTAACCACTGCATGTCATGTTTGGTAGTCTCAAGTCATTGAAAGCATGCACGGCCCACATCTCTCATTGGTTGATATGTCACGAAATAAGAAACAAGGAGGGAGTTAATGTACCATGCCTAAGTGTTTTGGGACGGAGGCGGACGCAACTTCATTGACTTACTGCACCTGCGTTTGGGTGAATGACACGTGGGCCCAACAGGTGGCTGGCCCACCTGTCATACAACCAAAGGCAGGTGCAGTAGAGGGCCGAGGAGCAGATGGCCAACACACACGTGAATGCAACGCAGTCTGCACTTCTCATATAAAGGCTCCCCGCCAGTCCAATCTACGAAATCCTACGCACCTACGCACCTAACCAAGGGAAAGAGTGATCACTCCAATCGCAAGATCAGTTAACTAGAAGCTACACCCATGGAGGCGATTAACGCGAGCATCAGCCAGCTGTGCCAGATGATCCACGACACTGGCCTGCGGCCCGGCACCGAGGAACTTCTCCAGGTCGTGCTTGAGGCCGCCAGGGCGAGAGGCCGCTTGGACGACAGCTTCGTCTCCTTGTTCGACAAGGTCCTCGTCGGCTTCCTCGACAAGTTCACCATCGTCAAGAAGCTCGCGGACGACCTTGACGTACGCCTCCAGCCCACGCGCCCAGGATATGCGATGCCCGCCACCCTCAACGGCCTCTATGGTGACAACCTCTTCGACGCACTGGTGGCCCTGCGACTGCCCGCTATCGCGCCGGAGAATGTCCACCTCGAGGTTGCGCTCGCCGCGTAGTGTCTGGGGCAGCAAGACACCATCGACATAATCACCCATGTCTACGCGCAAATCGTCCACAAGGACTACTACGTGCCAGAGGAGGACGATAGGTCGCTGGCCTTCTTGAGCCGCAGGGCAACCTTGGACGGCATTGTTCAGAAGCACGTTGAGCTCGCCGCTAACGCCGCTGCTCCTCACACGTCGGTTGGTGACCCGGCGCACTAGGGCATGAGGATGTCATTGATGGATCTGTATGTATCTTTATCTTTTCGTCAAATCCATGTAGTAGTATATGGTACTACTAGTAATTATCTTACCTATCGCATCAACTTCATAATTTCCATACATACTGCATGCATGAACCGCGCTAGAACCAAACTTCTCATTACTCTAGGGAAAATTGTTATTTCTATCTATCGGTCGCGCCATGGAGCAGAACCAAAATTTACAAGTTACAAGTTCAAAAGGAAAAGTCTGCCGTGTTCGCGTCGCACCCCCACACGGTTGGTCCGGCACGCCGGGAATGCGTGCTGTGTTGCATTTTCACTTACAAGTGGGACCGCAGTTGAGCAAACCGACTATCGGCAAACCCCCACCCTGCCCACCGCGCGATGGCTGATAAAACAGGAGGGAGAAGAGATGGCTGTAGCACAGACTCCAAGAAAATTGGTGTCGGATGGGACTCATGTGGGTGGCGTGTGCCGTACTGCTAGACGTGAATGCTAGTTATGGCCCATGCCACCCCACTATATCGAGCCTATATCGAGGTGCTGGTTACGTAGAACAAATTTCCTGGAGTCCGTGCTCAGCCCTCCTCTATCTCTCTTCTCAGCCAGCCAGTAGATGCACGGAGCCCATCGTCTGTTTGCTCACATGCGGTCCCACATACCAGTGAAAACACAAGAGGACCCACTGAACCTGCACATCTTTTACCTCGACGTGCTGGTGATGAAAAACAAATCCAATAAAGATCTTTGGTGGCCGCTTTTGGAGTTACTCAAGAGTAGTAAGATTCTATTTACAGTTTAACCCAAGATGCACATCACGTGGCTCCAACTACCACTCCATTTTCTTGCATGACACGGCCTGGATGCTGGATGTCCCACGTGTCGGCAAAAGAAGGAAGAACTCGACCAAATCTTGTCCACATTTAGACCGGAGGAGTAGGAAACACGGCAAGCCCTGTGCCTACATCATACTACGTACAAGCCCACCTCATGCAGTCACGCTATCACCATATTTCTCGGCCTCCGTGCGACACCTAGCTCTAGTTGATCTAACTAGAACTAACTATTGGTTGGCTCTATGTGATGTGGCAACTTCATACTACTACGGATGCTGGCTATACTACTACGGCACTAACACTCCAAGAAGTGAGTCGAAAACCATTTATAAATTGAGTTTATGACATGCATATGCAAATGTACCATTCATTACATACAACAAGTCATCAACACACAACGACAACGAGGATACATGTTGGATTATAGATTAGTTCCAACAAAACATTCTAGTAAATACTAAAGTTTTCATCACACAACAAATAACAAGCAATGAAATGAACTTCAGCTCAACCACTCCTCGGCGTTGGAAACGCTTGCTTTGAACCAGAAGAGTTTGTCTCGGAAGGGCCAGCTACTGTCAATCTCGAGACCAACGCAGGGCTGATCATCCAGGCTGAAGCGGCCTATTTCATGACCCATATTGTGATAGCCACGGTAGGGAAGCATAGCAATGTCCGAGGTATAGATACAGTTGCTTCTCATAAATGGTAGTAACGTTGTGTCAACAGCAGCTGGATCGCCTTTCACCATGATTGGATAGTTTTGTCCAAGGAAGAGCGAGTTTCCTCCAAGAGTATCAATACTAAACCAGGGAGAAGGTGTTGGTGCTAGCACAGTAGTATCCATCCCGAATACCCTGCAACGGATGTTGGAATAGGTCCGGAGAGTGCGACCATGGGAGACAACACCTGCTTCCTTAGTCACATCAGCGGTGCCCTGTATACAGACAAGAAGAGGTGATCCATCGGAATAAGTTGCCAGGCGCCACTGAGTATATGGGTCCTCATGCTCGTGATCATCATCATCGTCATCTCCCCCTTGGTTATAAAATTTTTCAAGTATAGGTGGTGGAATGTTCACAGGACCTTGGAAACACAAGAAGGTTAATTAGTAAAGGGAAACTAGCTAACCCGCATGCATGTGGATGAAACAATTATAATTACGGTGGAAGACAAACGTACCGAAAGCATAAGGATTCCATGCAAAAACAGTGCCACGAGTGGTGGCAGCAAACACAAGACCCTCGTATTGAATTGCATCACAGTACTCATCCTTGTATAGAAACTGATTTTTGAGCAATATCCATCCAGTCGAACTATGAAGGAAGGCAACAAGCTTGTCGAAGATAGCAACAACTACATATTCCATTAAATCCCAAGAGCGGTCGGGAACTTGACAAATTGCTATCTTCTGTAGACGACAGTCACCATGACCGTAGTTGAAAGTACGGTCATAACCGGTGTGCTCAACCTCTGGGCAGTCTGAGATTTTTGGAAGTGGAACCCGGTGACGAGTGTACACATTCACAAGTTCCCACTAGCAGTTGGACCCAATATAAACAACCCAATCTCCATTTGCGCCTGCCCAAGCCTTACCCTCAAGCGATGGCATCTTAACATCGCACATATCATTATCAAGCGGCACCAACTTGCACAAGGCGAGGCCTCGGTCGTCCGCGCGCCAGTGAGTAGGGTCACGGTGAAGAAGATAGGGGAGATCAAACCGCTCCTGGACCCTTGGGTTCGTTGTAATGATGTTATTAGTTGAGTCAAGAATGGTCTTGAACGAACCTGCCATGCTAGCCGAGGTGATGACGTCACACCGATCAATGTGTTCCTTCACCATGTCATCATTCAGATCGGGGCAAGAATAACGGGGTCCTTTCCGGTCTGTTCCCTCCATGGAGAAGACGATCGAACAATGTCAGAAGGAAGGGTGAAGGCAAATGGAGGAGGGAGGAAGAGCGTGCGACAGCAGTTCCAAATCGAGAGGGAAACGCGAAGAGTCGATGGACGGTTGCCACGGTACACGAAGAGGCGCCCCGTCCTACATAAACGTCCGTTCGGAAATTGTACAAAAGGACTCGCTGTCGTCTCACTCACATGTTGGAACGGGACCACATGTCAACGAAGAGGCTAGTGGGGAGCGGACGGTTGCCACAGAGGTCACAAATTGACGACAAGACCGTCCTGTCAGACCTAGTGCCCACGCGGGATGGCTTCCGTCCCCCACACGAGCGAAGCCACTTCGCACCCCCACACGGTTGGTCCGCCACGCCACTAGGCCAACTCCAGCGCATGCAGCTCGGACGCGTGCTCTCTCAGCCCCCTTTCCCTCGACGCCCCAGAGCTACCCAACCACGGCTACATGTTTTGCGCATCCGGCGGCCGGATTTGGAGCGGATCCGTTCGGGCTTGAGCTCGCCCGACTGTGGGAGGCCGCGCCGTGCCATGGATTGGCCGGGGACCGTGCCGGAAGGCCCCAGCAAGGCTGCAAGGCCGCATGCAGGTACTGACTCCTCCTCTAGCTGTTTGGATCTACACCATCAGCGGTCCGCCGGCAGATACATGAATGGCGGTCGGCCGGGCTCGGTGCTGGCCCAAAAGCTCATCGGCGCACCGTTGCCACTCATTACGTGTGACGACTGCCCAAAGAAGGTCTTGCACCGTGTGTCTACAACACCGGAACATCCCGGATGGGTGTTCATCAAGTGCTCAACCGATGGGGTATGTGCTACTTTAGCTTCGGTTGTGCTCTCGGATTAGACTAGTTGTGCTAACTTAAAATTTTATTGTGTAGAATGGATGCAGGTTTTGGTATTGCGAAGAAGAGTACATCGATATATTGATACAACACAATTTAGTAGATGTTCCAGCACTTTTAGCTAGCATAGAGGCTAGAGATGAGACTAGTGCACTTGTTGATAGAATAGAGGCTAGACATGAGACTAGATGCAAGGAAGCAATGTGTACTTCTTTACACTCGAAGAAGAAAGAAGCACGCAAGATCGAGCCTCTGCAGATCAACAATGAATGCATCGAGAAGGCACTAATCCAACTTACAGGAGGAGTTATGGAAGCTGGATATCTTCTAAAATGTATTCTTGTGGTTCTTGTTTTCTTTGGTCTTGCTTTCCTAGTCAAATTTTTGTGATGTATTTCCATGTACCAAAAATCAAATGATGAAAAAAAGATATGTGTTTGCAAAGGAAAATGTACGCAGCCAGGATGCGTCCGCGCGTTGGGCGCACGGCCACCGCATCTGAGAAATGGCCCGGACACGACCCCATTGCCCTACCCAAACAGACAGAATCCGGGCAAAACGGAGGTCCATTTGTGGTTGTGTGTTGGAGTTGGCCTTACAAGTGGGACTGCAATTGAGGAAACCGACTATCGGCAAACCCTCACCTCGCCCGCCGCCCGATGGCTGAGTTAGAGAAACGACGAGGTTTAAGGGATAGATGTAGCACGGAATCCAAGAAATATGGTGTCAGATGGAAGTCGTGCTGGTGGCGTGTGTCGTACTCCTGGACGTGAATGCTTGTTCTGGCCCATGCCACCCTACTACATATATCAAGGATTCGAGGTGCTGGTTACGTACAGCGAACACATTAACATATGGCCCACCTCACACTGTGGCCAAATTTCCTGGAGTCTATGCTAGGTTAAAAAGTGTTCTTTGTGAGGGTGGGTGGCTGGTCTCAAGTATAAAACTTGTTGTATTACGTTTACGTAGACGTAGAGATAGTGCAGCAGTTTTGAAAGTTTGAACCCAAACATCAGAATGCAATTTCTACTGGACTCATCCGAGGACCTAGGATGATGGGATTCGCAGCTACAGTAAAAACACCCGCCCGATGCGCGAAGCATGTGAAGCTAGTACAAATAGTAGTAGTACCATTGTTGATTGGACTCATCCAATAACCTGTTGCAATGCACGTACAATTATGTATTCAGAAAATATTTTTTTGCCTCGTCGCAGCACCCACTCGGAGAAGCGACTCGAAAGACATTCATGAATTTAGTAAGTTTATCACAGACATATCATTTTATTACATACAACAGGTCACGAACCCACAACGACAACGATGATACATTCTAGTAAATACTAAAGTTTTCATCACACAACAAATAACAAGCAATGAAATGAACATCACCTCAACCAATCCTCGGCATTGGAAACACTTGCTTTGAACCAGAAGTGATTCTCTGGGAAGGGGCAGCTACTGTCAATCTCGAGACCAACGCATGACTGATCATCCAGGCTGAAGCGGCCTATGTCAGGACGCATATTGTGATAGCCACGGTAGGAAACCATAGCAATGTCCGAGGTATAGATACAGTTGCTTCTCATAAATGGTAGTAATGTTGTGTCAACAGCTGTTGGATCACCTTTCACCATCATTGGATAGTTTTGTCCAAGGAAGAGCGAGTTTCCTCTAAGAGTATTAATACTAAACCAGGGAGAAGGTGTTGGGGCTAGCACATTAGTATCCATCCCGAATACCCTGCAACGGATGTTGGAATAGGTCCGGAGAGTGCGACCATGGGAGACAACACCTGCTTCTTTAGTAACATCAGCAGTGCCCTGTATACAGACAAGAAGAGGTGATCCATCAGAATAAGTTGCCAGGCGCCACTGAGTATATGGGTCCTCGTGCTCGTGATCATCATCGTCGTCATCTCCCCCTTGGTTATAAATTTTTTCAAGTATAGGTGGTGGAATGTTCACATGACCTTGGAAAGACAAGAAGGTTAATTAATAAAGGGAAACTAGCTAACCCGCATGCATGTGGATGAAACAATTATAATTACGGTGGAAGACAAACGTACCGAAAGCATAAGGATTCCATGCAAAAACAGTGCCACGAGTGGTGGCAGCAAACACAACACCCTCGTATTGAATTGCATCATAGTACTCATCCGTGTATAGAAACTGATTTTTGAGCAATATCCATCGAGTTGAACCATGAAGGACGGCAACAAGCTTGTCGAAGATAGCGATAACACAAGCATTCCTATAAACCCAAGAGCGGTCGGGAACTTGACAAATTGCTATCTTATGTAGACGATAGTCACCATGATCGTAGTTGAACGTACATAGAATACCGGTGTGCTCAACCTCTGGGCAGTCTGAGATTTTTGGAAGTGGAACCCGGTGACGAGTGCACACATTCACAAGCTTGGCGAAGATAGCAACAACTACATATTCCATTAAATCCCAAGAGCGGTCAGGAACTTGACAAATTGCTATCTTCTATAGACGACAGTCACCATGACCGTAGTTGAAAGTACGGTCATAACCGGTGTGCTCAAACCCTGGGCAGTCTGAGATTTTTGGAAGTGGAACCCGGTGACGAGTGTACACATTCACAAGTTCCCACTAGCAGTTGTACCCAATATAAACAACCCAATCTCCATTTGTGTCGGTGGGAAACGACACCTATGGGATCACATGGATCCCTACTACGGTTGCCGGGGTGCAGGGTTGTGAGAAGAGCAGGATTAACAATCAGCACAAAGATCGTTTACCCAGGTTCGGGCCGCGAGGATGCGTAAAACCCTAGTCCTGCTTTGGTGGATGTATTGAGTGTTCTTGAGGTCCCGAACTAGCTATGGTGGCTGCGTAGTTCAAAAGAGCTGAATCCCTCTCCAGTACGCCATGGGCCTCCTTTTATAGTCGAAAGGGGCTGCCACAGTGGCACACAGGAGGTCGAAAGGCCTACAGTACGGTTAGCTTATCGCCCATATTATAGGACAAGACGCATTTAATGCGTCGCTTAGGTGTCCCCTAGCTTTATCGGGGACGGAAGCGAGGCCCATCCCGTCCGTCGCCGCTCCTCCTTGCTTCGACATGCGCCCTGGCCAGCGATGCATGCGGCGCCATGTAGGCAGGCAAGCAGCTGAGGTGGCGCGGTGGTAGGGTCTTCATGAAGATCTGCATGCCGGCACGCAGGCACTTGCTGATCTGGCCTGGAAGCTACATGTTGCCACACAGGTGCCAGCCCAACTGGTCGGGCTGGTAGGTGTATGCGAACGGCGGTAGAAACTTGGCTGGTGTGGGCCTGGTACTGGCCCCGCTGATATCCTCGGCAAGGGCCTTGCCGGGGCTTGACAAGGGTCTTGCCGTGGCGCGCAGTCGTCCCCGACAAGGTTCTTGCCAAGGGTCTCGTGGCTTTCCTTGGCACGGATCCTGCCGAGGGTTGCCGTCTTCTGGCCCGCATCTGATCTCATGTATCCATGGTCTTGACAAAGATCTGCATGCCATCGCAGAGGTGCCTCCCGAGCCTCGGTTCCAACATAGTCGGTGTCGGAACCTGCGGGCTCAAGGGTGGCTCACTCTGTTGGCGTTGGGCATGCCGCCCAGGCAAGGCTCTTGCCGGGGCTGCTGAGGCTGCCCCGGCAAGGGTCTTGCCGGGGGAGCCTGCTTCGCCCTTCTGCTCTTTGTGTTCTTGGCCATGGCGTTGCCTTGGCCATCTTGGGCTTCGGCTTCTCTCCGGCTTCCCTCCTTTGCCCTGCTACGTGTGGCCGCGGCGCGTGGCTCTGACTACCCGTGCACAAGTAATGGGGTCAAAAGGAGAGCCCCTACTTTTGTACACCGGCAGGAGCCCCGGGGCCTGGGCCACACATAAGCGCGACAAGTTGTTTGGCCAGGCCCAAAACGGTGCGCAGGCAGTCGGGGCGGGATTTTTACCGCAGTAACTCTTCGTCCGCCGCGCTTCCCCACGACCCATGTTGAACGCGCGACGTGGGGGGTTGCGTGTGATGTGGGCGGCATGCGTGGGGCGGTTTCCGCACGCATGCGTCACATCGTGGTAAAGAGGCAGCTCGCGCCTTCCCCATAAAAAGAGGGAGGCGTGGTGTCGCGGCTCATCTACTGAATGGGCTCGGGTCGCAGTCTTCGAGGCGTCCACGCCCCATGATCACAGGGCGGGGAACGGTCGTCTCACCGTGTTTTCGGTCCTGCTCGCCCGCCACACGTCCTCCATGCAAGTGGCAGGTGGCGGAGGCGGGAAACCGGACCATCGCTGATTGGGGCAGCGGGTCGGTCCCGATTCCCTGCGCCTCCGATGGCTGGATTGGCTGAGTGGGGCGTCCGAGCCTCGACCCCACCTCTTTATAAGGAGGGGGAGGGAGGGCGTCATCCCACATTCCTTCCGCCTCCATCCTTTTTCACCTTTGCTTCTTCCCTCCATCTGCCATGGCGAGAGGAGGTGCTGGGCCTTCGACGGTGGCGGTGAGGGTCGCTGCTCGTCAGCGCGTCCCTCCTTCCCACGAGCCCGCGGTGGCAGAGCCAGCCACGAGAGGAAGGGGGAGGGGGCGTGGCTGAGGTCGCCGCAGCGGCCGGGGGAGAGGAGGATGAGGTGGCGTGGCGGCCGTGCCTCTACCAGCGGTGCCCCCTGCGATGGAGGGTCATGTCGGGGACCGGCCCCGCGAATTCTTCATCAGGCTGCCCCAGCCACCACGTCGTTGTCTCCGTCTTCCCACCCCCTTCGCCCAGGAGATGGAGCTCGATCCGCCCAGACCCTCAGATTGCACATGAGGAGTTGCGGGACCGGCGACACGTGGGTCGACATCGACTTCCCCGCTCCGCATGTCATGTATCTCCGTGGTGGATGGAAGACGTTTGCCCGCATCCATAGCTTGACGGTGGGGCTCGTCCTCTACTTCAAGCTAATGGAGGGCGGCTTGCTCTCCGTCAAGGTCTTCGGAGACCTTGGAACTCGCCCGAAGTGCTGCATGGAGAGCTCCTCCAACGATGAAGATTCCTCCTCAAGCGGGAGTGACGAGGAGGACAGCGACAGCGGCGACGAGGGAGTCGAGCGGCAGGATGCCGACTCCGACTTCGACTGACCGCGCTGCCCCTCCCTCAGCCACGCGCCCTGCGGGGGGCCATCCTCGCCAAGCTCTCCATCGGGGTGCTCCCCGTCGTCTCCTTGGGCGGCTGGCGTAGGAGGGCCGGGGAAGGCGAAGAAGGCGGGTGGCGGCCGTCAGCTTGGAGTACGCGGGCACCGACGCCTTCGTCGCATATTGCCGGCCCGCTGCCTCGTCTTCTAGCTCCTTCCTCGGCACCAAGATGTTCTCTTGGTGCCTTCTGCTCCTCGCACCTCGCCGAGGCGCCCCTTTTGCTCTCCGCCGTCTTGCTCCACCTTCTGAGGAGAGGGACAAGAAAGGGATTACGGGCACCTTATTTCATTTCAGTTTGTGGGCCTACGGGCACTTGTTAGATTTAAAGCTTGTAATCCCCTTGCTCATGTTTTTCTTTCCGTAAGAACTGTACCTGTATGGGACGTTTTTAATAAAAAAGGGTGCTTGCCGGGTTCTTTGTGCGTGAGCGAGGCCCATGCCAAGGACGAATCCTCGTTATTTTTAAGGTAAACATTGTCGCCCGGCAACAGGCCTTGCCGTTTCCCCACTTCAGTCGACCATTCTCGCGCTCTTGGCGGAGGCAGGGGCGAAGTAGAGTTAGGCCCCTCGTTCATCTCCTCGCCACCGCGACTACTACCAAATTCTGACCTAGGAGGTAGCTCTCAGGTATGGGAAAAGGGGAGCACGGTGGTTTTTGGATCATAGACGAGGTTTCACATGTCCCAGTTCTATATGGAAATGCATAACAGGGGGATGAAAAACTTATCTGAATCCGCAGCCCCCGGCAACCTTGGCTTGCCGTGGTTGGATCCTTGTATCTTCAGCCCCTGGCAACCTTGCCCTACCGGGGCCAGAGCGCTAGTTCGTTCTCCTTTTCCCAGGCGGCTTAGCAGAAGTGCCCTGTGAACCAAAGAGAACAGAAAAACACAAAATTCGACCTCTAGGCTAGAGGTTAGTCGCCGCCAAGCACTACCAACCCTAACCGAGGAAGAGACTTAGACCTAGCATGCATGCTATAACTTAGGGCGCCAGCGCTTTATTTATTTATGCTCAGGGTCTGCGCCTGGCGTTGTACAGAGGGTTACATGCCTTGCCGGCAAATCTTGTACAAAAGGTGGCTTGCCGGAAGGCCCGACAAGCCGCGCCTTATGGGTAAAACTTGCGAAGATGCTCGATGTTCCAGGAGTTACTCACTGGGACAACATCTTCAGTCTCCAGGCGGACTGCGCCGGGCCTGGTGACTCGTATTACCCGATATGGGCCTTCCCACTTCGGCGTCAACTTCTTGGAATTCTTGGCCGACTGAACGCGCCGAAGAATAAGGTCACCTTCCTCAAAGTTTCGGGCATGGACCTTGCGGCTATGGTAGTGGTGCAAGGCCTGCTGGTAGCGTGCTGCTCTCACAGCCGCCCGAAGACGATCTTCCTCAAGGAGCGTTGCGTCATCTTGCCGCAACTGCTCTTGCTCAAGCTCGTCATAAGCGAGCACTCGAGGTGACCCGTATATGAGTTCCGTGGGGAGAACTGCTTCTGCCCCATAGATTAGGGAAAAGGGTGTCTGGCCGGTGGCTCGATTTTCCTTCGTCCTGATCGACCAAAGAACCATCGGCAACTCATCAATCTAGCGCCTTCCGCTCTTGTGCAGCTTGTCACCAGTCTTCATTCTCAAGCCTCGCAACACTTCAGCATTTTCCCTCTCCGCTTGGCCATTGCTCAGTGGGTGTGCCACGGAAGCAAAACTACGTGCCGTTGTCGGTGAAGGTGTGGCTTGTGAACTACGTGCCGTTGTCGGTGATGACTCTGTTTGGCACACCAAAACAGTAGACTAGTCCCTTGAAGAACTTGACAGCTGACTGTGCTGTCACCTTCCTCACCGGTTCCACCTCCGGCCACTTTGTGAACTTGTCGATTGCAACGTACAAGTACTCAAAGCCCCCGACAGCACGGGGGAAAGGGCCCAGTATGTCGAGCCCCCAGACCGAAAATGGCCAGGAGAGGGGGATTGTTTGAAGGGCTTGAGCTAGTTGATGAAGCTTCTTTGAATGGAACTGACATGCTTTACACTTGGTTACTAGTGTTGTTGCATCCTGGAGGGTGGTGGGCCAGAAGAAGCCTTGCCGGAATGCCTTGCCGGCAAGGGCCCTTGACCCTATGTGGGAGCCACACATGCCTCCATGTATCTCTGCCAACAGCTCGAGTCCTTCCTCCCGGGGGATGCACTTCAATTTCACACCGTTCAGTCTTTTTCTGTACAGGACGTCATCGACGAATTGGTACAAGGCAGACCGACGTGCTACTTTTTCTGCTTCTTCCTGCTCCTCAGGAAGTTCCCCTGTCTGGAGGAAATGGACGGTATGTTGTGCCCATGCTGGAGCCTGGAGCTCGACGGCAAGGACCAAGGGCATCTCTTCTGCCATGGGGGCAGCCGTCTCTACGGCCAGGGCCTGGCGCCCCGCCGGAGGCAGCTGCCACGTGGCAGGCTCAGAATCTGCGGAAAGACCCTTGCTGGCAACCCCTGGGGGCTCGGCGGGAAAGTACTTGCCGGGGCCTGACTTCCTCCGCTTGTTCTGCTCCATTGATGGTTCGACGGATGGTTGAGTTAACCAGAGCAAAAAGGTACCTGGTTCCACAGGTAGCTCGAATGCAGCGCGCTTCGATAGGTAATCAGCAATGTCGTTCTCCGCTCGGGGAACGTGTTCCGCTTGTATACCATCGAAACGCTCCTCCAGCTTCCTCACCTCATCTACGTAGGCCTCCATCAATGGACTCTGATAATCCTTGTTGACTTGTCTGACGACAAGCTGCGAGTCACCCCTGACGATGAGCTTCTTCACCCCGAGGTCTGCTGCAATCCTGAGACCGGCAAGCAGCCCCTTGTACTCAGCAGTGTTGTTTGTGGACATCTCCCTGGGAAAGTGCACCTGGATCACATACTTGAGGTGCTCTCCGTTGGGTGCGACAAGCAGCACACCGGCACCGGCGCCTTGCAGCGAGAAAGCCCCATCAAAGTACATGATCCAGTCGCGACTTGCTTCCTTGCCGGGGAGAGCGGTCTCCTGGATTTCTTCATCGGGCGTTGAGGTCCATTCTGCAATGAACTCTGCCAACACTCTACTCTGGATCGTCGAGGTACTTTCAAACTTCAACCCAAAGCTTGACAACTCCAAGGCCCATTTCACAATCCTTCCGGTCGCGTCTGGGTTGTGCAGTATCCGTTGCAACGGGAGGCGGGTGACGACAGTGATCTCGTGGGCTTGGAAGTAATGACGCAGCTTCCTCGAGGCCATAAGGAGGCCGAAGAGAAATTTCTGCACACCGGAGTAGCTCGACCTAGCCCCCTGCAGGAGGGAGCTGACGAAGTAAACCGGGTGTTGCATCATCATCTTCTTCTGCGCCACTTCACTTGACTGCGCGGGTACTGCACCGACGGCGCCGGACTCTACCGGGGGCCTTGCCTTGCCGGCATCAGGCCCTGCCGGGGGAATCTCTGGCTTGCTATCCGCCGGTCCTGCCGTTGCCACTGCCTCCTCGTCGACTTCCCTCTATGCTACCAGTGCGGCGCTGACCACTTGATTCGTTGCCGCCAGATACAACAGCAACGACTCTTGTGGTTTAGGCGCAACCTGTATTGGCATGGAGGAAAGGTATTTCTTCAGATCCTGCAATGCCACCTCGGGTTCTGGGGTCCACTCCATTGGGCCTGCCTTCTTCAAGATTTTAAAAAAGGGAAGGGTGCGCTCGACGGACTTGGAGATGAATCGACTCATGGCGGCAACGCAGCCAGTGAGTCGACGCACATCCTTGATCCGCTTGGGCGCCTCAATCTGTTCGATAGCCTTGATTTTGTCTGGGTTTGCCTCGATCCCGTACTGCGACACAAAGAACCCGAGAAGCTTGCCGGACGGAACGCCGAAGACACACTTCTCAGGGTTCAGCTTGAGGTTGATCTTGCGCAGGTTGGCAAATGTCTCTTCCAGGTCTTGTACAAGAGTTGCCCTGCCTTTGGTCTTGACCACTATGTCATCCATGTATGCTTCCATATTTCTATGGAGCTGGGGTTCAAAACCAATTTGGACCGCTCTTACAAACATTGAGCCAGCACTCTTCAACCCGAAAGGCATCCGTAAAAAGCAATACGTACCACATGGGGTGCTGAATGCTGTCTTCTCTTCATCTTCTCTTGTCATGAAGATCTGGTGGTAGCCCGAGTAGGCGTCGAGGAATGACAACAAATCACACCAGGCCGTGGAGTCAACAATCTGGTCGATGCGCGGCAACGGGAAGGGGTCCTTGGGACAAGCCTTATTGATATCTATGTAATCAATACACAACCTCCACTTCCCATTTGCCTTGCACACCACCACTGGATTGGCCAACCACGTCGGATGGAGCACTCCTCTCACCAAACCTGCCGCTTCCAATTTCCTGATCTCCTCTGTGATGAACTCTTGCCTTTCCAGAGCCTTCTTCTTGACGTTCTGCTTGACGGGCCGCGCATGAGGACAGACAGCTAGGTGCTGCTCAATCACCTCCCTGGGAACACCGGGGATGTCGGATGCTTGCCATGCAAACACGTCGATATTCGCCCGCAGGAGGGTGACGAGCGCGCCTTCCTATTTGCTGTCGAGGGTGGAGCTTATGGTGAAAGCCCCTCCCGTGCCATCCTCCCTAGCGGACACCTTCTTGGTCTGCGGTGGCTCAGCTATGGATTTCTTGCTCTTGCCGGTGGAGCTCTCTGGCACTTCCTCGACGGTAGCACAACACTTCGAAGAGGTGCGCTTGCCGGAGTGGGTGCGAGAGGTCTTGCCGGGATTCCTCTTCCCTCCCGGGGCTTCAGCGGCAGGAGCAAGTGCCTTGGCGGCAGCTGCTGCAACTGCTTCCCGGTAGAGTTGGTCGGCGCATCAGCGCGTCCTTCTTGTCGGAGGGGACGGAGATGATGGTCAATGGCCCGGGCATCTTCAGCATGTTGTAGGCGTAATGCGATGCCGCCATAAACTTGGCTAGTGCCAGGCGGCCGAGACTCCTCGTCATGTCTATGGGGTGCCCCCTGGCCAAGTATATAAAGGAGGGGAGGGAAGAGGTGGCCGACCCTAGGGGGCGCGCCAGGTGTGCGGAATCCTACTAGGACTCCCCAGTCCAAGTAGGATTCCCCTCCTCTTTCCTATTCCTAGTAGGAGAAGGAGGGAAGGAGGAGGAGGGGAGAAGGAAGGAGGGGGGCGTCGCCCCCTCCTAGTCCAATTCGGACCAGCCCATGGGGGGGGGGGGCGACCACCCCTTGAGACTCCTCGTCATGTCCATGATCTCATCCGGGATTTCGAACAACCTTCGGTACATCAAATCACATAACTCATAATACAAATCGTCATCGAACGTTAAGCGTGTGGACCCTACAGGTTCGAGAACTATGTAGACATGACCGAGACGCATCTCCGGTCAATAACCAGTAGCGGAACCTGGATGCTCATATTGGCTCCTACATATTCTACAAAGATCTTTATCGGTCAAACCGCATAACAACATACATTGTTCCCATTGTCATCGGCATGTTACTTGCCCGAGATTCGATCGTCGGTATCATCATACATAGTTCAATCTTGTTACCGGCAAGTCTCTTTTCTCGTTCCGTAATGCATCATCCCACAACTAACTCATTAGTCACATTGCTTGCAAGGCTTATAGTGATGTGCATTACCGAGAGGGCCCAGAGATACCTCTCCGACAATCGGAGTGACAAATCCTAATCTCGATCTATGCCCACTCAACAAACACCATCGGAGACACCTGTAGAGCATCTTTATAATCAACCAGTTACTTGTGACGTTTGATAGCACATTAAGTGTTCCTCCGGTATTCAGGAGTTGCATAATCTCATCGTCATAAGAACATGTACAAGTCATGAAGAAAGCAATAGCAATAAACTAAACAATCATAGTGCTGAGCTAACGGATGGCTCTTGTCCATCACGTCAGTCTCTAATGATGTGATCCCGTGCATCAAATGACAACACATGTCTATGGCTAGGAAACTTAACCATCTTTGATTAACGAGCTAGGCAAGTAGAGGCATACTAGGGACACTCTGTTTGTCTATGTATTCACACATGTACTAAGTTTCTGGTTAATACAATTCTAGCATGAATAATAAACATATATCATGATATAAGGAAATATAAATAATAACTTTATTATTGCCTCTAGGGCATATTTCCTTCAGTCTCCCACTTGCACTAGAGTCAATAATCTAGTTCACATCGTCATGTGATTTCACACCAATAGTTCACAACTTTATGTGATTAGTTCACATCTCCATGTGACTAATACCCAAAAGGTTTTACTAGAGTCAATAATCTAGTTCACATTGCTATGTGATTAACGCCCAAAGAGTGATCATGTTTTGCTTGTGAGAGAAGTTTTGTCAATGGGTCTGCCACATTCAGAGCCGTATGTATTTTGCAAATTTTCTATGTCTACAATGCTTTGCACGGAGCTACTCTAGCTAATCGCTCCCACTATCAATATGTATCTAGATCGAGACTTAGAGTCATCCAGATCGGTGTCAAAGCTTGCATTGACGTAACTCTTTACGACGAACTCTTTGTCACCTCCATAACCGAGAAACGTTTCCTTATTCCACTAAGGATAATTTTGACCGCTATTCAGTGATCCACTCCTGGATCAATATCGTACCCCCTTGCCAAACTCATGGCAAGGTACACAATAGGTTTGGTACACAACATAGCATACTTTATAGAACCTATGGCTGAGGCATAGGGAATGACTTTCATTCTCTTTCTATTTTCTGCCGTGGTCATGTTTTGAGTCTTACTCAACTTTAGACCTTGCAACACAGGCAAGAACTCCTTCTTTGACTGTTCCATTTTGAACTACTTCAAAAAACTTGTAAAGGTATGTACTCATTGAAAAATTTATCAAGCGTCTTGATCTATTTCTATAGATCTTGATGCTTAATATGTAAGCAGCTTACCGAGGTCTTTCTTTGAAAAACTCCTTTCAAACACTCCTTTATGCTTTCCAGAAAATTCTACATTATTTTTGATCAACAATATGTCATTCACATATACTTATCAGAAATGTTGTAGTGCTCCCACTCACTTTCTTGTAAATACAGGCTTCACTGCAAGTCTGTATAAAACAATATGCTTTGATCAACTCATCAAAGCGTATATTCCAACTCCGAGATGCTTGCACCAATCCATAGATGGATCGCTGGAGCTTGCACACTTTGTTAGCACCTTTAGGATTGACAAAACCTTCTTGTTGTATCATATACAACTCTTCTTTAAGAAATCCATTAAGGAATGCCGTTTTGACATCCATTTTCTAGATTTCATAAAATGTGGCAATTGCTAACATGGTTCAGGCCGCAAGTGATGCGTAATACCCTACTCCTGCTGGTTTGCGTTTGCTGGTGTTCTTGGACGAGCTACAAAGCATGCAGGGTCCAAAAAGTCCGAATCCTCCTCCAGTATGCCTCGGGCCTCCTTTTATAGCCAAAGGGTTCGCCACAGTGGCACACAGGAGGCGGAAAGTTCGTACTATATACAAGTTTATCCCTGGCACCGTAGGAAAAAACGCATTTAATGCGCTGCCGACGTGCCCTCTCACTTTATCGGGGACGGCAAGGAAGCTCATCCTGTCTGTCGTTGCTTCACCTTGCTCCGACGCACATCCAGGCTGACTAGGCGTGCAGCGCCATGCTGGCTGGCTGCTAAGTTGGTGCGGTGGCAGAGTCTTCACGAAGATCTGCATGCCACCACGCAGGTGGTTGTTGAGTTGGCCTGGAAGCTGCACGTCGCCATGCAGGTACCTGACTTGTTGGCGGCCTGACTGCTGTGTTGGAACGGCGGTGGAGCTTTGGCAGGTGGGGGCCTGGCTGCGGCCCCACAGATGTTACCTGCAAGGGTCTTGCCGGGGCCCCGGAAAGGGCCTTGTCGGGGTCTTGCATGAGTCCCCGGCAAGGGTCTTGCCGGGGGTCTTGTGAGCGTCCCCGGCAAGGATCTTGCAGGAGGTTTCCGTCTTCTGATTCTCATCTAGTCTTGTATGTTCTTGGTCTTGACAAAGATCTGCATGCCACCATGCAGGCGCCTCCCGAGCCTTGCTTCCAATGTTGTCGATGGTGTCGGAACTCTTAGGCTCAAGGGTGGCGGCTCTGCTAGTGTTGGGCAAGTTGCCCCGGCAAGGCCCTTGCCGGGTCTACGTAAGCTGCCCCCCGGCAAGGCTCCTGCCTGGGAGAGCCTGCCTTGTCCCTTTGCTCCTTGCGCCTCTGCCTTGGCGTTGCTCTGGTAGCCTTGTGTCTTTGCTTCCTCTTCTGTCCCGCCAAGCGCGACCGCGGACGTGTCGCTGCGACTGCCCGCGCACAAGTAAAGGGGTACAAAAAGGACCCCTACTTTTGTACACCGATAGGAGCCCCCGGGCCTGGGCCACATATAAGCACGGAGCGTTATTGGGCCAGGCCCAGAATGGTGCGCGGGCGCGCGCGTGGTGGAGTTTTACCGCAGTAACTCCCTCGCCAGTTGCGCTTCCCCACAACCCGCATTGAATGCGTGATGTGGGGGTCGTGCATGGGGCGATTGCCGCACGCTTGCGTCACATTGTGGCGGATAGTAAAGAGGCGGCTCATGCCTTCCCCATAAAAAGAGGAAAACGCAGGGGCGTGGCTCATTTACTAGGTGGACTCGGGTCGCGGCCTTCAAGGCGCCCGCGCCCCATGATCACAGGGTGGAAAACAGTCGCTTCACTTGTCTTCTCGGTTCTGGCCTGCTCGCCACGTGTCCTTCATGCCACAAGGATGGTAGGTGGTGGACGCGGAGGGCACGGGTCTTAATGGTGAGGTGGGAAACCGAGACGTCGCTGATTGGAGCAGCGGGTCGGTCCCGATTCCCTACGCCCATGGCGGCTGGATTGGTTAAGCGGGGCGGCCGAGCCCCGGCCCCGCCCCTTTATAAGAAGGGGAGGGGGATGACACCCTTCAACCCTTCAACATCCATCTTCTTCCATCTTGACTCCTTCCTTCCCTCCGCTATGGCGAGAGGGCGCACCGGCACTCCGATGGCAGCGACGAGGGCCTCTGCTCGACAGCGTGCCCATCCTTCCCGAGAGCTCGTGGCGGCGGAGCCGGCTTCGAGAGGAAGAGGGAGGGGGCGAGGCCGAGGCCTCCATGGCTCTCGGGGGAGAGGAGGACGGGGCGGTGCACCGGCCTCGCCTCCGTCAGTGGCTCCTCCCGCAATGGAGGGCCATGCCGGAGACCAGCCCCGCGAGTTCTTCATCAGGATGCACAAGCTAGTGCGCGGTCGCCTTCGTCTCCCCACTCCGTTCGCTCGGGAGATGGAGCTCGACCCGCCACAGGCTTTGAGACTGCATATGAGGGGCTGCGGGAATGGCAGCATGCGGGTCGATGTCGACTTCCCCGCCCCCATGTTATGTATCTCTACCATGGATGGAAAACCTTCGCTCGTGCCCATAGCCCGTCGGAGTGGCTCATCCTCCATTTCAAATTGATGGAGAACGACCTGCTCTCCGTCAAGATTTTTGGGCACTTGGGAACTCGCCTAAGGTGTTGCGTGGAGAGCTCCTCCGACGACAAACCCTCCTCCTTGAGCGAGAGTGACGAGGAGGACAACGACAATGACGATGAGGGTGTCAAGCGGGAGGACGCCGACTCTGACTGACCGCGCTGCCCTCCTCCCTCGGCCTCGCGCCCTGCCGAGGGTCTTCCTCGTCAAGCTCTCCATCGGCGCATTCCTCGCCGCTTCCTTTTTGCCTTCACCTGCCGCACCTGGGAGGAAAGGGGCAAGAACGGAGATCACGGGGCACCCATCTTTCTTTTAAATTGTAGGCACTTACCAAATCTTAATTTTTAGATAATGTAAGCTCTCGAGCCCATGCTTGTGTCTTGTAACCTCTGTTCTTGTATCAGCATGTTAATGAAAAAGTCTAGCTTTGCCGGGAACTCGTGCACGTGTATGTTCGTGCAGAGGCGAAACGCCTCCTTAATGTAAATAGACGAGTCCTGCCGGCAAGCTGGCCTGCCGGCGCCCTTTGCGCTGCCGAAGAATCATATCTGCCGGGTTATAGACACACGGTCCAGCCCCCCGCCCACCTTCTTTTAGCAAGGGCTACTATGACCACTCCGACCAAAGCAGCGTTCGGGCCAGAAATGGGAGCATATGAGTTTTCAAAGGAGAGTGGTGAGGCTTTCTAATGCACAAGTCATAGGTTACGAACACGAATGGGAAAGAGGTAAACTTTATCTGTTTAGTTTGCCGGGGATCGCCATGCCGGGCGGTCTTCTCAACTTCTTGCCGGAGCCGGGTCCTTGGCGGGATCACGCGTCCTTGCCATGGCTGGAAAGAAGAGAGGGCAAGAGCATGGAACCTTGGTGGTCCACTAACATTTATTGGAAACAAAAAGCAGTACAGTACCCTAGACAAGCATGCATATACGTATACACATACACATGGAAATCGACAGGAAACTATACATACTAAGGGATTCCTTTCCCTGACTGCGCACAGGGTCTGCGCCTGGCTTTGTACATAGGGTTACATGCCTTGTCGGCAAGGCTAGTACAAAATGGGGGTTGCCGGGGCTCCCGGCAAACACGCCTTAGGGGTAAAACTTGCGAAGATGTTCGATGTTCCAGGAATTGCTCACCGGAATGCCAGCTTAGGTCTCCAGGCGGACTGCACCGGGCCTGGTGACTCACATTACCTGATAAGGGCCTTCCCACTTTGGCATCAACTTGTTTGAATTCTTGGTAGATTGGATCCGCCGAAGAAGAAGATCGCCTTCCTCAAGGCTTTTGGCGTGAACCTTGCGGCTATGGTAGCAGCGCAGGGCTTGCTGGTAACGAGCGGCTCGCACAGCAGCCCGAAGACGATCTTCCTCAAGGAGCATCGCATCATCTTGGTGCAACTGCTCTTGCTCATCCTCATCATAAGGGAGAACTGCTTCTGCCCCGTATACCAGGGCAAAGGGTGTCTGGCCAGTGGCTCGATTTGGTGTCGTCCTGATTGACCAAAGAACCATTGGCAATTCATCAATCCAGCGCCTTCCGCATTTGTGCAGCTTGTCAAAAGTTTTGGTCTTTAGGCCTCGCAATACTTCTGCATTCGCCCTCTCAGCTTGTCTGTTACTTCTGGGGTGAGCCACAGAAGCAAAACAGACCTTGCTGCCAAGGTCTTGAATGTACTGCATGAAGGTGCGGCTTGTGAACTGCATGCCATTGTCGGTGATGACTCTGTTCGGCACACCAAAACGGCAGACTAGCCCCTTGAAGAACTTGACGGCTGACTATGCTGTCACCTTTCTCACCGGTTCCACTTCCGGCCACTTTGTGAACTTGTCGATCGTGACGTACAAGTACTCAAAGCCCCCGACAGCACGGGGAAAGGGGCTCAGTATGTCGAGCCCCCAGACTGAAAATGGCCAGGAGAGAGGGATTGTCTGAAGAGCTTGGGCTGGTTGATGAAGCTTCTTTGAATGGAACTGGCATGCTTCACACTTGGTTACTAGGGCAGTTGCATCCTAGAGGGCGGTGGGCCAGAAGAAGCCTTGCCGGAACGCTTTGCCGACAAGGGCTCTCAACCCGATGTGGGAGCCACACATGCCTCCATGTATCTCTGCCAACAGCCTCAGTCCGTCCTCCCGAGGGATGCACTTCAATTTCACACCATTTGGTCTCCTTCTGTATAGGGCATCATCCACAAACTGGTACATGCTGGACCGACGGGCTACTTTCTCTGCTTCTTCTTCTTCCTCAGGAAGCTCCCTTGTTTGGAGGAAATGGATGGTGTGTTGTGCCCATGCCGGAGCCTGAGGTTCGACGGCAAGGACTAAAGGCATATCTTCGGCCGTCAGGGCAGCTGCCTCTACGGTCAGAGCTCCAGGCTCCGCCGAGGGTTGCTGCTCTCCGGCAAGCTTGGGGCACCCGACAACGTCTTTGTCAGCGGCTCCTGCGAGCTCAGCGGGAAAGTACTTGCCAGGGCCTGCCTTCCTTCGCTTGTTCTATCCTGCTGATGGCTCGACCGATGGCTAAGTTAATTGAAGCACAAAGGTACCTGGTTCCACAGGCAACTTCAGGGTAGCGCGCTTCGACAAGTCGTCAGCAATGCCGTTGTCCGCTCGGGGAACATGTTCTGCTTGCAACCCGTCAAAGCGCTCTTCCAACTTCCTCACTTCATCCACATAGGCCTCCATCAACGGGCTCTCGTAATCATTGTTGACTTGCTTAACGACGAGCTGCGAATCACCTCTGATGATGAGCTTCTTGATTCCGAGGTCTGCCGCGATCCTGAGACCGGCCAGCAATCCCTCGTACTCCGCTGTGTTGTTCGTTGTTTTTTCCTAGGGAAAGTGCATCTGGATTATGTACCTGAGGCACTCTCTGGTGGGTGCGATGAGTAGTACGCCGGCACCAGCACCTTGGAGTGAGAAAGCTCCATCAAAGTACATAACCCACTCATGGCTCGTCTCCTTGCCGGGAAGGGTGGTCTCTTGAATCTCTTCGTCCGGTGTTGCGGTCCATTCTGCTATGAACTCTGCCAAGGCTCGGCTCTTGATTGTCGAAGTACTTTCAAACTTGAGGCCAAAGCTTGATAATTCCTAAGCCCACTCCACAATCCTCCCGGTTGCATCCAGGTTGTGCAAGATTCGTTGCAACGGGAGGCCGGTGACGACGGTGATCTCATGTGCTTGAAAATAGTGGCGCAGCTTTCTCAAGGCCATGAGGAGGCCGAAAAGTAGTTTCTGCATACCAGAATATCTCGATCTAGCCCCCTGTAAGAGAGAACTGACGAAATAAACCGGGTGCTGCACCACCTTCTTCTTCTGTTCCACTTCGCCCATCTGCGCAGACTCTGTCTTGCCGGGACCGGGCCTTGCCGGGGGTTCTGCCTTGCCGGTGTCAGGCCCTGCCGGGGAGGACTCCGGCCCACCATCCGATGGCTCCGCTGCTACTGCTACTTCTCCTTCAAGTTCTCCCTGCGCCACCAGCTCATCAGTGACCACTTGATTCGTTGCCGCCAAGTATAGTAGCAACGACTCTTGTGGTTTAGGTGCGACTAGTATTGGCGTGGAGGAGAGGTACCTCTTCAAATCTTGCAGCACTGCCTCTGCCTCCGGAGTCCATTTTACTGGACCCGCTTTTTTCAAAACTTTGAAAAAGGGGAGGGCGCACTCAGCAGATTTGGAGATGAACCTACTCAGGGCAGCAATGCAGCCGGCGAGCCTGCGGACGTCTTTGACCCGTTTTGGCGCCTCAATCTGCTCAATTGCCTTGATCTTGTTGGGATTTGCTTCGATTCCACGTTGAGACACAAAGAACCCAAGAAGTTTGCCGGAGGGGACACCGGACACGCACTTCTCTAGGTTGAGCTTGAGGTTGATCTTGCACAGATTTGCAAATGTTTCTTCTAAATCTTGCACGAGCGTGGCCCTGTCCTTTGTTTTGACCACTATGTCATCCATATAAGCTTCCATATTTCTATGTAGCTGGGGCTCAAAACCAATCTGGACCGCTCGGGCAAATGTTGAACCAACGCTCTTCAACCCGAAAGGCATTCGTACAAAACAGTACGTACCACATGGGGTGATGAACGCGGTCTTTTCTTCATCTTCCTTCATCATGAAGATCTGGTGGTATCCTGAATAAGCGTCTAGGAATGACAGCAGGTCACACCCGGCAGTGGAGTCCACAATCTGGTCGATGCGTGGCAGACGGAAAGGATCCTTTGGGCAGGCTTTATGGATATCTGTGTAGTCAATACACAGCCTCCATTTCCCATTTGCCTTACGCACCACCACTGGATTGGCCAACCATGTGGGGTGGAGCACTCCTCTAACCAGGCCTACCGCCTCCAACTTCCTGATCTCCTCGATGATGAACTCTTGTCGCTCCAAAGCTTGCTTCCCGACCTTCTGCTTGACGGGCCACGCATGAGGACAGACAGCAAGATGATGCTCAATCACCTCCCTGGGAACGGAGGGGATGTCAGATGCTTGCCATGCAAACACATTGACATTCGCCCGCAGGAAGGCTACGAGCGCGCTTTCCTATTTGCTGTCGAGGGTGGAGCTTATAGTGAAAGCCCCGTCCGTGCCATCCTCTTTGACGGACACCTTCTTGGTTTCTGGTGGTGCGGCCTTGGACTTCTTGCTCTTGCCAGTGGAGCTGTCTGGCACGTCCTCAACGGGAGCGCAGCACTCCAAAGAGGCGCGCTTGCCGGAGTGGGTGCAAGAGGTCTTGTCGGAAGAGGTCCCGCCGGAAGGGGTCTTGCCGGCCTTCTTCCTCCACGAAGCTTCAGCGGTAGGAGCAAGTACCTTGGCGGCAGTTGCTGCAACTGCCTCTCGGTAGAGTTGGTCGGCGCAGATGAGCGCGTCTTTCTTGTCAGACGGGACGGTGATGATGGTCAGCAGCCCTGGCATCTTCAATGTGTTGTAGGCGTAGTGTGACGCCGCCATGAACTTGGCCAGCGCTGGGCGGCCAAGGATCCCGTTGTACGGCAAGGGGATCTCGGCGACATAAAAAACGATCTTCTCCGTCCTATAGTTCAGCTCGCCCCCGAACGTAACCGGTAGCGTGATTTTACCTTTCGGCTGACTCCTTCCCGGGTTGACCCCTTGAAATGTGCCCGTCTCCTCGAGATCTCCATCAGGAATCTGCAGCTTCTTGATCACAGCAGGCGAGATCAAATTCAGACCGGCCCCACCGTCAGCCAGCACTTTCGTCACCTTGAGGTTGCGTATCGTTGGTGAAGCTAACAACGACAAACACCCAACCGCAGTTGTGCGATCAGGGTGATCCTCGGTGTCAAAATTGATGGGCGTGCGGGACCACTTCAGTGCCTTCTGGGCATCGAACGATGGCTCTGCCGCAGTGACCTCACGCGCCCACTGCTTCAATTGGCGGTGAGAGGTGTGCAGCGAGGCGCTACCGTCAACACACATGGCCTCTGTAGCTTTCTGGAATTCATGCTCGCCGGACTCGTCGTGCTCGTCATGATCATCATCTTCCTCCTTCTTGCCGCGACCCCGAGCGGGCCTCTCTTGTTGATTATCTTTGCCGCGGCGGCCTCCTTGGACGCCACGCTTCTTGCCGGACCCCTCAGCACCATCCTGACCCTTCTCCTTGTCCCACCTTTCATATTCAGCTTTCTTCTTTCCTGCAAGTAGCTCAGCCTGTCGGCAGTTCTGGACATCATGGCCCTTGGTGCGGTGGATCTTGCAGTACTGTTTGTCGGAGCCTCCTGGCTTGTCGGCGGCCGCCAAGGCCCGGCAGGCGGTGCACCCGGCAACCTCCTTGCCGGGGTCATCAGCCTTGGCCTTCTTGGCAGCGCCAGGGTCGCCAGATCCCTCAATGGCAAGCACAGTCTTTCCCTTACGCTTCCTGTTGCGGCGCCGACCCTTCATCGTCGGGGCGGCGACATCTTCGTCCGTGGAGTCGGTTTCCGCGCCGGCGTCCTCGCCGGGGTACTTCCTTCCTTCCTCAGCCCGAGCACATCTATCTGCCAGAACATAAAGTTTGGCTACATCCTTGACCTTTTTCATCGCCAGCTCTTCACGCATCTTGCGTACGTTCTGATCGAACGCACTGATGACAGCGGCGGGATGAACATCCGGGATGGTGTACTACACATGGCTCAATCTTTGTATGTACTTACGCAGGGACTCGCCATCCTTCTGGGGGATGACATGCAAGTCACTCATCCTTCCAGGAGCTTGGTGGCCTCTGGTAAAGGTGCCAACAAACTTGTGGCACAAATCTAACCAGGAAGAGATGGAATCCACTGGCAGGTGCATCAACCACGACATGACATTGGGCTTAAGCGCCAACGGGAAGTAGTTGGTGAGCACCTTGTCGTCGCGAGCCCCGGCGGCTTGCATCGCAATGGTGTAGATGCCGAGGAACTCCGACGGGTGAGTCTTGCCGTTGTACTTTTCCCCAACACCAGGCTTGAACGTGCGGTGGGAGGGACACTGGAACTGCCGCAGCTCTCGGGTAAAGGTCGGGCAACCCACCTCGTAGGGCAGGTCGCCAGAGCCCCCCGGCGCTGGGTGGTCCATAGCAGGCCCTGCACGCTGATCCGACTAAAGGCGCGCCTCCTGCCGTCGCTCGATGGTAGTTCGAGCGTCTTCCTGAACTCGACGTTGGTCGCAGCGGGTTCACGCGTCGGACGATGATGTGGTGTAACATCCCAAATTTTCAATTTGGAATGTTATACATTAGATCATCATTGCATAGAATATTTTATTGCATTTTGGCAAATCCTCGAAAATCCTAAGCAACTCAAGGACCCTCGGAGAGAGTTGGGGATTTTTCGCGGTTTTCATATTTGATTTTTATCAAATAATAAAACGAGGATGTTTGGTTTTAATTATTTTTCTCTCCAAAAAATATTTCGTATTAAAATAAATGAGAGGAGAAAATATGACTTCTCCAAAATAATTGAAATATTGGAGGAAAAATATTAAAATCAAATATTTGATTTTATTCGGATTTTATTTGCAATTTTAATTGCATTAGAAAATTTGCACATTTTCAAAACTGCATTTTTGGGCCAAGAAAATATTCATCTCATTCTAATTATTTTAATTAGACGGTGAAAATTTGTTTTGGCATTTTTGGATTTTTATTTATTTTTCTATGATTTTTTTAGGTTCGGCGAAATTATTTAAAAAAAACTCGCGAAGCGCGTCGACTGGGCCGAAACCCAGCCGATGGCCCAGCCCAGCCCCGCACCTCGTTTCCCTCCTGGAGACCGAGACGGAGCCGCCCCGCCGCCGAGAGGACCCGCCGGAGCAGGAAGCCCCGTACGCCACCGCCCTCGTCGCCCCTCGTCGCCCCGGACGACGCCCGAGCCCCGCCGCCCTCCCCACCCTCTCCCGAACCCGCTGGAGCCCCGTCCTGACCCCGCCGGAGTTCCGCCGGACCGAGGTAGCCGAGCCGCCGCCGCCGTGCCGGTTTTTTTTAAACCGTTCAGTTTATTTTTTTTCCGAAACCCTAGATTTTTTTTAAATAGATCGGTTTATTTTTTTTCTTCGGTTTAGTTAGTTAGTGAACGTTCACCGATCCGTTCGTTTTAACGAACGTGTTCGTTGGTTTGTCGCAGCTAACGAACGTCCATTCGTTTAACTGTTCGTCAGTTTTCTTTTTCATCGGATTTTCCGCGATTATTCCAGATCGCGATTTCTGATCAGATTTTCGTTCTAGTTTATCTTTTAGCTCGTTTATCGGAATCAGGCGATTCAAGCGCCTAGAGTTTTGTCTGGAAATTATCTTTCCATTTAACCTATTCAAACAAGTTTTTGCTACTGTAAAATTTGACTTAGATCTAGATTAGTAAACGAAGCTTGTTTCTTTCACCGTTTGACTTTGTTGCTTCGTTTGATTCGATTCTTTTTGCAAACTGGAGTTCTTAAGTTGAACTTTCTGATTACATCTTTATTTGAGTTTTACCTGTGCATTAGATGAGTGCTTATTGTATGCTTGTTTGTTTGCGATAGAGTACCCGGAGTGCGCCGCTTGCTACTTTGAATCTCTAAGTTTCACGGATCATCAGCAAGGCAAGTAACACTTTGATCATACCTCTTTGACTACCCAGTTTTATTGCATTAGACCAACCCTCAAACATTGCACCATTAGGATCTAATTAAACTATGGGAATTTGGGAAGTAGATGAGGTAGTACCTATTGCCCTGTTTATTATCAAACTTTGGGAGTTACTTCTACGTTTGCTTATATTGCTATGCTATGCTAGTAGACGTGGATTGGGTTTGAGTGTTACCATGACAGATGTGAGATTGTTAATTATTGGTTAACCTTAAGGTGGCAACTAGAACTCACATCTGGGTGGATTGAGGTACCTGTGTATTCCAGGATTGCCTGTTTTCTTTTGGACCGCCACCCAGGTTCAAAGGGATCATGAGATTATTCATGCTAGAAACTTCTGTGTGCAGCCGCAAGCTATTATGGGCTCTAGCATAGTTGAGTAGGTTGTGTGAGCTCTTGAAGAGGTAGACTAGCAGATGTAGGGGATGTAGGTGGTACTGTCTACCCGGAGTAGAGAGTTAACGCTTCTGAAATACTGTGTCTCGGTCATCCGTTTCTCAAACACCATGAAGTGCGAGAATCCCAATGGAGGAGATCGAGTCTTGTGGGGAAAAGTGCACAAACCTCTGCAGAGTGTATAAACTAATCATGGTTAGCCGTGTCCCCGGTTATGGACATCTTGAGTATCTAGTACTTGGATTATCATGTGAATCTCATCATGTTACCTTAATTAATCTTGTTGGGTTAATGACGATACTTAATTGGGATTGAGAATGCTGTCAACCATTCTCAATGTTTAACAACCACCATGATAGTTAAATAAAATTTATTCCTTTGCAGTAGGGAAAAATTGGCTTTTTGCAAAAATGTAACCATAGAGCCTTCTACCAGCCATATATGCATGTAGTATAGCATTATTATGTTCATTACTCTCTATGTGTTACATTGCCAGCATATTCCATGTGCTGACCCGTTTTCGGGCTGCAACGTTTCATGTTGCAGACTTTTCAGACGACGAGTAAGGTGCCTTAGGTCGTGGTCTTATACTCAGTGATGCCGTTGGAGTTGATGGACTCACTTATCTTCCAAGTCTTCCGCTGTTATCGTTTTTAGATGGCCTTAAGCCATATTTGTCATACTTACTTCTCTCTTGAGATACTCGTTGTAATAAGTGTGTGAATGCTACTCTGTTATAAATCCTCCATTTCTACTGTGCGTGTCAGCATTACTGATCTAGGGATGACACTGGTGCACGGTAGATCAGACTATTTGAGGTCTGATCGCTACAAAGGTGGTATCAGAGCACACGCTGACTGTAGGACACGACCACTAAGCTTAAACCCTAGAACACTACTCTCTTCTCATTTCTGACTCCTCTCCACTTTCTACTCTTTTAGGGATGGCGGATGCAAGGAACAAGTTCATGCAACCGGATGAAGATACACCTTTTGGACGACACTTGAAGGAAGTCACTAAGTACCTGAACATCGGAATACCAAGCTTCACCAGGACTTACAAAGCCACACTACCAGAAGAGGAGCGCTGGAAGATTCAAGTTCAAGTTCCAGGAAGGACGTTTACGCCAGACACTGAGCCTATAGAGTTTTCCTTTGATGCACCAACCTGGAGTTTAGGGAAGAGCATGGCATCCCACATCTCTATGGGACGCATTGGAGAAGTCTACCACATGGAGCTTAAGATACTATTTATCAGATTTGTGGACGCCGAGATGAGCAATGGGAGATGATCAACACCAAGAAGGATGGATCAATTACAGCTTTCATCCAGGAGCAAAACCAACACATTCGTCGCCAGGAGAACCAGATGTGCGCAGACATGTTAGATCTGAAGAAGGCATTGACCAAGATCATGGAGTTGGAGGAAGAACTCAAGTCTACGCGTGATGGATATGAGGAGGAGATCGCCACGTTGTTGGAGAAGAATGACGACCTGATAAAGAAGATCGGAGTATTCATGGGAGACCCAGCACCAGGAGGAGAAGATGACGATTCTACTTGCCCGGATAACTACATCATCATCGACGACACCGACTCGGACCCCAGTGAAGATGACTTTGTTGATGAAGCTGGAGCAGATATCATGGAGTCTTCGACCGATCAAAATTTCTAGTAGACCACCATAATCAGTAGTAGTATTCCCCCATGTATATAGTATAGTCCGAGCACTTTGTAACGATAGTTAGATCGATTGTATGCCTTGTTTGATTGAGTGATATTGTTTGTGTTTGTCTCATGTGCATATGGGTAGTGTTTTCCCTCTAGACCTCATTCTATTCTAAATTCTCATCTTTTCTAAACCTATCAGATGCCTCCGAGACGCGACACCGGATTTGTTTTCCCACCGGAGATCACTCAGTTGATTCAGCAGCAGAATGCCCTGATGCAAGTGTTAGTACAGAACCAAGGCAACAACAACAACAACAACAACAACCCACCACCACCACCTGTTGATCACTTAGCCCGTTTCTTGAGGCTAAATCCGCCGGTGTTTTCCAGCAGCACCGAGCCGATTGTTGCAGATGATTGGCTCTGCAAAGTTGGAAGGGACTTGACCATTGCAGGATGCACAGATGCGGAGAGAGTGCGATTTGCCGCACATCAGCTTGATGGACCCGCAGCATCATGGTGGGAGAATTACACAGCCACACACCCTATTGACACTGTCACATGGGACCAGTTTCAGCAAGCTTTCCGTACTGCCCATGTTTCAGCAGGAGCTATGGCTATGAAGAAGCGTGAGTTTCGCAACCTACGCCAAGGAGGACGCACTGTAGGCCAGTATGTGGAGGACTTTAGTAAGTTAGCACGTTATGCTCCAGATGACGTTGCTACAGATGCAGCCAAGCAGGAGAAGTTTCTCGAAGGACTGAATGATGAGCTGAGCATGCAGTTGATGGTAGCAACCTTCAACAACTACCAGGAGTTGGTAGATAGAGCTCTCATGATTGAAGGGAAGCAACAGCAGATTGAAAACCGTAAAAGGAAGTATGGACAAGGGAAGTACAATTCTGGAGCTCAGCAGAAGCCACGTTTTACCCAAAAATCAGGAGGACAATTTCAGCATACCCATGGAGGAGGTAGTTCGCACAACCATAATGGCCCCAAGAATGGTAATGGGAATGGAGGAAGCAATAGCCAGAACCGTACCAACCCTTCAACCCAAGCTAAGGGAGACCTGAGCCAAGTCACTTGCTTTAAGTGCCAGAAGACTGGACATTATGCCAATGAATGTCCTGAAGCCCAGAATGGAAATGGCAATGGAAGCTCTGGGAAGAAGCCGAACCCTTTCAACAAAGGACATGTGAACCACGTTAGCGTGGAGGAGGTTGAAGCTCAGCCAGATGCAGTAATAGGTAAGTTTTTGGTTAAGTCATTTACTGCACTCGTTCTTTTTGATACTGGTGCATCGCATTCATACATGTCAAGGGGATTTGTGGATAAGTATAAACTGCCAACCCAAGCCCTTAGGTCACCCATGTTAGTAACCTCACCAGGAGCAGAGTATATGGCTAGTTTATGGTGTGATCGGTTACCATTAAGGATTGGTAACTACGTGTTTCCCTCGGACCTAATAGTACTGGAATCACAAGGATTGGATGTGATATTAGGCATGGATTGGTTATCGAAGTATGGAGGGAACATTGAGTGCGCCAGTAAGTCGATTTTGCTTAACACCCCAGAAGGAAGAAGGATTAAGTATGTATCCCGGCATATGCCGAAGAGGACTCAGGTGAATTCCTTATCAGGAGTTGTACAGGAAGAAGTACCAGTGGTGAACCCAGATGTATTTCCAGAAGAGTTGCCAGGCGTGCCACCAGACAGAGACATAGAGTTTTTGATTGAACTTTTGCCAGGCACAGGGCCGATATCTAAGAGACCGTATAGGATGCCCGCAAAAGATTTGGAGGAGATTAAGAAGCAGATTAAGGAGTTACTGGATAAAGGCTATATTCGCCCAAGTTCGTCACCTTGGGGATCACCCGTACTTCTAGTGCAGAAGAAAGATGAATCGTTGATGATGGTTGTTGATTATCGTGGATTGAATGAAGTGACCATAAAAAATAAGTACCCACTGCCGATGATCAATGATTTGTTTGACCGCTTACAAGGAGCTAAGGTATTTTCCAAGATCGATCTACGATCAGGATACCATCAATTAAAGATTCGAGAGCAGGATATACCTAAGACGGCTTTTACCACCAGGTATGGGCTATATGAGTATACCGTTATGTCATTTGGTCTGACTAACGCACCTGCCTATTTCATGAACCTGATGAACAAAGTGTTTATGGAGTTTTTGGATAAGTTCGTCCTAGTGTTCATTGATGAAATTTTGGTTTATTCCAAGAATGAAGAGGAGCATAAGGAACATTTGCGTTTGGTACTTGAGAAGCTCAGAGAATATCAGTTATACGCCCAGTTCAGCAAATGTGAGTTTTGGTTGAAGGAAGTTGGATTCCTCGGACATGTTATATCCGGAGAAGGAATAGCAGTAGACCCCGCCAAAGTCGACACTGTGACAAACTGGGAATCACCCACATTAGTTGGAGAGATCCGGAGTTTTCTTGGACTTGCAGGATACTACCGGAGGTTCATTGAGAATTTCTCGAGGATTGCTAAGCCCATGACAGAGCTGTTAAAGAAGGACACCAAATTCAATTGGACTGAGGAATGTGAAGCTAGTTTCCAAGAGTTGAAGAAACGTTTGGTTACATCACCAGTGCTGATTCTGCCAGATCAACGCAAGGATTATGAAGTATATTGCGACGCTTCACGTCGAGGACTTGGAGCAGTGCTAATGCAGGAGGGAAGAGTTGTTTCATATGCTTCACGACAACTGAAACCCCATGAGAAGAATTATGCCACCCATGATTTGGAGTTAGCAGCCGTAGTACATGCGTTGAAGACATGGAGACATTTTCTCATCGGAAATCACTGTGAGGTGTACATGGATCACAAGAGTTTGAAGTACATTTTCACGCAGAAGGAGTTGAATTTCAGGCAAAGGAGATGGTTGGAGCTCATTAAGGATTATGATATGAGATTGCATTATCACCCAGGGAAGGCTAACGTAGTAGTTGATGCGTTGAGCTGCAAGATCCATGTTAACACCCTCATGACCGGAGAGTTACCGAAATTATTAGCCGAGGATCTTCGCGAGCTATGTTTGGAGATAGTTCCAAGAGGATATTTAGCAACGTTGGAGATTCAGTCTACCTTGATGGAAAAGATCAGGGAAGCTCAGAAGACAGACAAGGAGATTGCAGAAATAAAGAAAAGGATGAGTAAAGGAAAAGCCAAGGGATTTCGTGAGGATGAGCATGATACCTTATGGTTTGAGGACCGCGTTTATGTGCCCAATGATCCGGAGATCAGGAAGTTGATTTTGCAAGAGGCCCATGATTCGCCGTATTCGATTCACCTAGGAAATACCAAGATGTATTTGGATTTGAAGGATACTTTCTGGTGGACCGGAATGAAGAAGGATATTGCGGAGTATGTAGCAGTTTGTGATGTATGTCAGAGAGTGAAGGCAGAGCATCAGAAGCCAGCAGGATTGCTACAGCCATTGCCGATACCCGAATGGAAATGGGATAAACTAGGCATGGATTTTATCACGGGACTGCCCAGGACTCGTTCAGGCTATGACTCAATATGGGTTGTAGTCGATCGTTTGACGAAAGTAGCTCATTTCATCCCAGTGAAGACCACTTACACCGGTGCTAAGTTGGCAAAGATCTACATGACCAGGATCGTATGTCTGCATGGAGTTCCGAGGACCATTGTATCAGATAGAGGAACCCAGTTTACTTCGAAGTTTTGGAATCAGTTACATGAAACTTTGGGTACCAGGCTAGAGTTCAGTACAGCCTTTCACCCACAGACAGACGGACAGACCGAGAGAGTCAATCAGATTTTGGAAGATATGCTGAGAGCTTGTGCACTAGATTATGGATCTAGTTGGGACGACAATTTGCCGTATGCAGAGTTTTCTTACAACAACAGTTATCAAACCAGTTTGAAGATGGCCCCTTTCGAAGCTTTGTATGGAAGGAGGTGCAGAACACCCTTGTTGTGGAACGAAGTTGGAGACCGCTAGTTGTTTGGACCAGACTTGATTAAGGAATCAGAACAGAAGGTGAAATTGATTCGCGATAGGCTCAAGGTAGCCCAGTCCAGGTAGAAGAGTTATGCAGATTCTAAATGCAAGGAGACAGTTCACGAAGTCGGAGACAGAGTTTACGTACGAGTATCACCACTTCGAGGAGTGAAGCGCTTTGGAGTTAAGGGAAAGTTAGCGCCACGTTTTGTAGGACCATACAAAGTTGTGGAGCGTATGGGAGAAGTTGACTACAAGCTAGAATTGCCTGAAGGATTGTCAGGAGTTCATGATGTATTTCACGTTTCCCAGTTGAAGAAGTGCCACGCAGATATGGCTGAGATACCACTGAGAGATACGGTGCCATTGGAAGCGATTCAGATGGATAGTGACTTGGCCTATGAGGAGACACCAGTTAAGATTCTTGAGTATGCCAGCCGAGTCACCCGCAGCAAGGTTATCAAGTTTTGCAAAGTTCAGTGGACTCACCATACCGAGGACGAAGCCAGCTGGGACCGAGAGGAAGATCTACGGAAGAACCACTCTCACCTATTTTCTAGCCAACCCGAATCTCGAGGGCGAGATTCATCTTAAGGGGGTAGGTTTGTAACATCCCAAATTTTCAATTTGGAATGTTATACATTAGATCATCATTGCATAGAATATTTTATTGCATTTTGGCAAATCCTCGAAAATCATAAGCAACTCAAGGACCCTCGGAGAGAGTTGGGGATTTTTCGCGGTTTTCATATTTGATTTTTATCAAATAATAAAACGAGGATTTTTGGTTTTAATTATTTTTCTCTCCGAAAAATATTTTGTATTAAAATAAATGAGAGGAGAAAATATGACTTCTCCAAAATAATTGAAATATTGAAGGAAAAAATATTAAAATGAAATATTTGATTTTATTCAGATTTTATTTGCAATTTTAATTGCACTAGAAAAATTGCACGTTTCCAAACTGCATTTTTGGGCCAAGAAAATGTTCATCTCGTTCTAATTAGTTTAATTAGACGGTGAAAATTTGTTTTGGCATTTTTGGATTTTTATTTATTTTTCTACGATTTGTTTTTAGGTTCGGCGAAATTATTTAAAAAAACTCGCGAAGCGCGCCGACTGGGCGGAAACCCAGCCGACGGCCCAGCCCAGCCCCGCGCCTCGTCTCCCTCCTGGAGACCGAGACGGAGCCGCCCCGCCGCCGAGAGGACCCGCCGGAGCAGGAAGCCTCGTACGCCGCCGCCCTCGTCGCCCCTCGCCGCCCCCGATGACGCCCGAGCCCCGCCGCCCTCTCCCGAACCCGCCGGAGCCCCGTCCCGACCCCGCCGGAGTTCCGCCGGACCGAGGTAGCCGAGCCGCCGCCGCCGTGCCGGTTTTTTTAAACCGTTCAGTTTATTTTTTTCCGAAACCCTAGATTTGTTTAAATAGATCGATTTATTTTTTTCTTCGTTTTAGTTAGTTAGTGAACGTTCACCGATCCGTTCGTTTTAACGAACGTGTTCGTCGGTTTGTCGTAGCTAATGAACGTCCGTTCGTTTAACTGTTCGTCAGCTTTCTTTTTCGTCGGATTTTCCGCGATTATTCCAGATCGTGATTTCTGATCAGATTTTCGTTCTGGTTTATCTTTTAGCTCGTTTATCAGAATCAGGCGATTCAAGCACCTAGAGTTTCGTCTCGAAATTCTCTTTCCGTTTAACCTATTCAAACAAGTTTTTGCTACTGTAAAATTTGACTTAGATCCAGATTAGTAAATGAAGCTTGTTTCTTTCGCCGTTTGACTTTCATTGCTTCGTTTGATTCGATTCTTTTTGCAAACCGGAGTTCTTAAGTTGAACTTTCTGGTTAGAGCTTTATTTGAGTTTTACCTATGCATTAGATGAGTGCTTATTGTATGCTTGTTTGTTTGCGATAGAGTAGCCGGAGTGCGCCGCTTGCTACCTCGAATCTCTAAGTTTCACGGATCATCAGCAAGGCAAGTAACACTTTGATCATACCTCTTTGACTACCCAGTTTTATTGCATTAGACCAACCCTCAAACATTGCATGGTTAGGATCTAATTAAACTATGGGAATTGGGAAGTAGATGAGGTAGTACCTATTGCCCTGTTTATTATCAAACTTTGGGAGTTACTTCTATGTTTGCTTATATTGCTATGCTATGCTAGTAGACGTGGATTAGGTTTGAGTGTTACCATGACAGATGTGAGATTGTTAATTATTGGTTAACCTTAAGGTGGCAACTAAAACTCACATCTGGGTGGATTGAGGTACCTGGGTATTCCAGGATTGCCTGTTTTCTTTTGGACCGCCACCCAGGTTCAAAGGGATCATGAGATTATTCATGCTAGAAACTTCCGTGTGCAGCCGCAAGCTATTATGGGCTCTAGCATAGTGGAGTAGGTTGTGTGAGCTCTTGAAGAGGTAGACTAGCAGATGTAGGGGATGTAGGTGGTACTATCTACCCGGAGTAGAGAGTTAACGCTTCTGAAAGACTGTGTCTCGGTCATCCGTTTCTCAAACACCATGAAGTGCGAGAATCCCAACGGAGGAGATCGAGTCTTGTGGGGAAAAGTGCACAAACCTCTGCAGAGTGTATAAACTAATCATGGTTAGCCGTGTCCCTGGTTATGGACATCTTGAGTATCTAGTACTTGGATTATCATGTGAATCTCATCATGTTACTTTAATTAATCTTGTTGGGTTAATGATGATACTTAATTGGGATTGAGAATGCTGTCAACCATTCTCAATGTTTAACAACCACCATGATAGTTAAATAAAATTTATTCCTTTGTAGTAGGGAAAAATTGGCTTTTTGCAAAACTGTAACCATAGAGCCTTCTACCAGCCATATATGCATGTAGTATAGCATTATTATGTTCATTACTCTCTATGTGTTACATTGCCAGCATATTCCATGTGCTGACCCATTTTCGGGCTACAACGTTTCATGTTGCAGACTTTTCAGATGACAAGTAAGGTGCCTTAGATCGTGGTCTTATACTCAGTGATGCCGTTGGAGTTGATGGATTCACTTATCTTCCAAGTCTTCCACTGTTATCGTTTTTAGATGGCCTTAAGCCATATTTGTCATACTTATTTCTCTCTTGAGATACTCGTTGTAATAAGTGTGTGAATGCTACTCTGTTATAAATCCTCCATTTGTACTGTGCGTGTCAGCATTACTGATCCAGGGATGACACTAGTGCACGGTAGATCAGACTATTTGAGGTCTGATCGCTACATGTGGAAACATTATCACAGGCGTCGGCCCGACGAGCTGGTGGCTGCTATCGCGGCCACGGAGGAGGAGAGTAGACCGTGGTCGCGGCGTCTCCTGTCCTTCCACCGCCGGCAGGAGGGCCCAGCTGGGGGCGGCTCATCTTTATTGGCGAAGCTAATGAGGCTTCGGATGGTGGCCCTCCACTCTTCGAGTTTCTCCGCAGCAGGGGGGAAGTCGAGGAGCAGTTGCACGCACGCCAATGCTTCTGCTGGCGTGGGCGGTGGCGAAAGCTGCGTGGACCGTGACGCGCTCTGACTTCTAACCAAGTTAGAAGGAGCTCTGTCACGGTCTCGCGGGCGCACGCGGCTTCCGTCGGCGTCCAGGTGCGCATGCCGGCCTGGTGCGTCTTGAGAGTGGCACACGGGGCTCTTCCCGCGGTGGTGCCCGGGGGCTCCGGCGTCGCGGCGTTGCTCATCACGCGCAGCCTGGGAAGGCCGCAGTGCGGGTGCCAGCTGGGCACCGTAGAGGTTGCCGCACCGCCTGTGGGCAGCATGGCCCCGCCCCCGGACCCAGCGGCACGTGGCTCGTCGTCTCGAACTTGAACGATGCCGCTCGCCTGGCTCCGATTGCCAGAGTGTTGTGGATGCTCCCGGGCTACGTCTCCGGCACCATCCGTGGCCACCCGGTCGCCTGCTCGCGCTGGCGCGTACTGGCCGGCTCCGGACGACCCGATCGCTGTGATCCCCTTTTTCTTGGGGGCCATGGTGATGATGATGTCAATGCGCTAACCTCCAAACCGGATTTTCACAGCTTGCACCCCCTACCTGGCGCGCCAAAATGTCGGTGGAAACGACACCTATGGGATCACGGGGAATCACTTCTATGGTTGGCGGGCGCGGGGCTGTGAGAAGAGCGGGTTGAGAAGATCAACACGGGGAGTTTATCTAGGTGCAGGCCGCAAGTGATGCGTAATACCCTACTCCTGCTGGTTTGCGTTTGCTGGTGTTCTTGGACTAGCTACAAAGCGTGCAGGGTCCAAAAAGTCCGAATCCTCCTCCAGTATGCCTCGGGCCTCCTTTTATAGCCAAAGGGGTCGCCACAGTGGCACACAGGAGGTGGAAAGTTCGTACTGTGTACAAGTTTATTCCTGGCACCGTAGGAAAAAACGCATTTAATGCGCTGCCGACGTGCCCTCTCACTTTATCGGGGACGGCAAGGAAGATCGTCCCGTCTGTCGCCGCTTCGCCTTGCTCCGACATGCGTCCATTTTGACTAGGTGTGCAGCGCCATGCTTGCTGGCTGGCTGCTGAGTTGGTGCGGTGGCAGAGTCTTCACGAAGATCTGCATGCCACCACGCACATGCTTGCTTAGTTGGCCTGGAAGCTGCACGTCGCCACGCAGATGCCTGCCTTGTTGGCGGCCTGACTGCGGTGTTGGAACGGCGGTGGAGCTTTGGCAGGTGGGGGCCTGGCTGCGGCCCCGCAGATGTTCCCGGCAAGGGTCTTGCCGGGGCCCCAGCAAGAGTCTTGTCGGGGTCTTGCAGGCGTCCCCGGCAAGGGTCTTGCCGGGGGTCTTGTGAGCGTCCCCGACAAGGATCTTGCAGGGGGTTTCCATCTTCTGATTCTCGTCTAGTCTTGTATGTTCTTGGTCTTGACAAAGATCTGCATGCCACCATGCAGGGGCCTCCCGAGACTTGGTTCCAATGTTGTCGATGGTGTCAGAACTCTTAGGCTCAAGGGTGGCGGCTCTGCTGGTGTTGGGAAAGTTGTCCCGGCAAGGCTCCTGCAGGGGAGAGCCTGCCTTGTCCCTTTGCTCCTTGTGCCTCTGCCTTGGCGTTGCTTTGGTAGCCTTGTGTCTTTGCTTCCTCTTCTGTCACGCCAAGCGCGGCCGTAGGCGTGTGGCTGTGACTGCCCGCACACAAGTAAAGGGGTACAAAAAGGGCCCCTACTTTTGTACACCGACAACGACAGTTCGAGCTTTGTAGATAGTAACACTACTATTAGCGTTCGTCTTCCTCTTGAAGATCCATTTATTCTCAATGGCTTTCCGATCATCGGGCAAGTCCACCAAAGTCCACACTTTGTTCTCATACATGGATTCTATCTCAGATTTCATGGCCTCATGCCATTTCGCGGAATCTGGGCTCATCATCGCTTCCTCATAGTTCGTAGGTTTGTCATGGTCATGTAACATGACCTCCAGAACAGGATTACCGTACCACTCTGGTGCGGATCTTTCTCTTCTTGACCTACGAGGTTTGGTAGTAACTTGATCAGACGTTTTCATGATCATCATCATTAGCTTCCTCACTAATTGGTGTAGGAATCACTGGAACTGATTTGTGTGATGAACTACTTTCCAATAAGGGAGCATGCACAATTACCTCATCAAGTTCTACTTTCCTCCCACTTACTTCTTTCGAGAGAAACTCCTTCTCTAAAAAGGATCCACTCTTAGCAACAAAGATCTTGCCTTCGGATCTGTGATAGAAGGTGTACCCAACAGTTTCTTTTTGGGTATCCTATGAAGACGCACTTCTCCGATTTGGGTTTGAGCTTATCAGGTTGAAACTTTTTCACATAAGCATCACAACCCCAAACTTTAAGAAATGACAGCTTAGGTTTCTTGCTAAACCACAGTTCATACGGTGTCGTCTCAAAGGATTTTTAGACGGTGCCCTATTTAACATGAATGCAGCTGTCTCTAATGCATAACCCCAAAACGATAGTGGTAATTAGGTAAGAGACATCATAGATTGCACCATATCTAATAAAGTACGGTTATGACATTCGGACACACCATTATGCTGTGATGTTCCAGGTGGCGTGAGTTTTGAAACCATTCGACATTGTTTCAAATGAAGACCAAACTTGTAACTCAAATATTCGTCTCCGCGATCAGATCGTAGAAACTTTATTTTCTTGTTACAATGATTTACCACTTCACTCTGAAATTCTTTGAACTTTTCAAATGTTTCAGACTTATGTTTCATCAAGAAGATATACCCATATCTGCTCAAATCATCTGTGAAGGTCAGAAAATAACGATACCCGCCGCGAGCCTCAACACTCATTGGACCGCACACATCAGTATGTATTATTTCCAACAAGTCTGTTGCTCGCTCCATTGTTCCGGAGAACGGAGTCTTAGTCATCTTGCCCATGAGGCATGGTTCGCAAGCATCAAGTGATTCATAATCAAGTGATTCCAAAAGCCCATCATCATGGAGTTTCTTCATGCGCTTTACACCAATATGACCTAAACGGCAGTGCCACAAATAAGTTGCACTATCATTATTAACTTTGCATCTTTTGGCATCAATATTATGTGTATCACTGTGATCGAGATTCAGTAAACCATTTACATTGGATGTAAGACCATATAAGGTTTTATTCATTTAAATCAGAGAACTTATTCATGTAATAGAACAACAATTATTCTCTGATTTAAATGAATAACCGTATCGCAACAAAAATGATCCAATCATATTTATGCTTAACGCAAACACCAAATAACATTTACTTAGTTCCAATACTAAACCAAAAGGAAAAGGGAGTGTGCGATGGTGATCTTATCAACCTTGGAATCACTTCCAACACATATCATCACCTCGCCCTTAACTAGTCTCTGTTCATTTTGTAACTTCCGTTTCGAGTTACTACTCTTAGCAACTGAACCAGTATCAAATACTGAGGGGTTTCTATAAACACTAGTAAAGTACACATCAAAAACATGTATATCAAATATACCTTTGTTCACTTTTCCATCCTTCTTATCCGCCAAGTATCTAGGGCAGTTCTACTTCCAGTGACCATTTCCTTTGCAGTCGAAGCACTCAATTTCAGGCTTGGGTCTAGCTTTGGGCTTCTTCATGGGAGTGGCAACTTGCTTGCCATTCTTGTTGAAGTTCCCTTTCTTTCCCTTGCCCTTTTACTTGAAACTAGTGGTCTTGTCAACCATCAACATTTGATGGTTTTCTTGATTTCTACCTTCGTCGATTTCAGCATCACGAAGAGCTCGGGAATCGTTTTCGTCATCCCTTGCATATTATAGTTCATCATGAAGTTCCAGTAACTTGGTGATAGTGACTATAGAACTCTGTCAATCACTATTTTATCTGGAAGATTAACTCCCACTTGATTCAAGCGATTGTAGTACTTAGACAAACTGAGCACATGCTCACTGGTTGAGCTATTCTCCTCCATCTTGTAGGCAAAGTACTTGTCAGAGGTCTCATACCTCTCGACTTGGGCATGAGTCTGAAATACCAATTTCATCTCTTGGAACATCTTATATGCTCCATGGCGTTCAAAACATTTTTGAAGTCCTGGTTCTAAGCCGTAAAGCATGGTGTACTAAACTATCAAGTAGTTATCATACCGAGCTTGCCAAAACATTCATAACGTCTATATCTGCTCCTGCAACAGGTTCGTCACCTAGTGGTGCATCAAGGACATAATTCTTCTGTGTAGCAATGAGGATAATCCTCAGATCGCGGACCCAGTCCCCATCATTGCTACTATCATCTTTCAACTTATTTCTCTCTAGGAACATATCAAAAATAAAACAGGGGAGCTATACACGAGCTATTGATCTACAACATAGATATGAAAAAAACTATCAGGACTAAGTTCATGATAAATTAAAGTTCAATTAATCATATTACTTAAGAACTCCCACTTAGATAGACATCCCTCTAATCATCTAAGTGATCACGTGATCCATATCAACTAAACCATGTCCGATCATCACGTGCGATGGAGTAGTTTTCAATGGTGAACATCACTATGTTGATCATATCTACTATATGATTCACGCTCGACCTTTCGGTATCAGTGTTCCAAGGCCATATCTGCATATGCTAGGCTCGTCAAGTTTAACCCGAGTATTGTGCGTGTGCAAAACTAGCTTGCACCCGTTGTATGTGAATGTAGATCTTATCACACCTGATCATTAGTGGTGTCTCGGCACGACGAACTGTAGCAACGGTGCATACTCATGGAGAACACTTGTACCTGGAAATTTAGTGAGAGATCATCTTATAATTCTACCATTGTACTAAGCAAAATAAGATGCACAAAGGATAAACATCACATGCAATCAATACAAGTGATATGATATGACCATCATCATCTTGTGCCTTTGATCTCCGTCTCCAAAGCACCGTCATGATCACCATCGTCACAGGCTTGACACCTTGATCTCCATCGAAGCATCGTTGTCATCTCGCCAACTATTGCTTCTACGACTATCGCTGCCGCTTAGTGATAAAGTAAAGCACTTACATGGCGATTGCATTTCATACAATAAAGCGACAACCATATGGCTCTTGCCAGTTGCCGATAACTGTGTTACAAAACATGATCATCTCATACAATAATTTATATAATCACGTCTTGACCATATCACATCACAACATGCCCTGCAAAAACAAGTTAGACGTCCTCTACTTTGTTGTTGCAAGTTTTACGTGGCTGCTATGGGCTTAGCAAGAAACGTTCTTACCTACACATCAAAACCACAACGATTTTTTGTCAAGTTTGCTGTTTTAACCTTCAACAAGGACCGGGCGTAGTCACACTCGATCCAACTAAAGTTGGAGAAACAGACACCCACTAGCCACCTGTGTGCGAAGCACGGCAGTAGAACCAGTCTCATGAACGCGGTCATGTAATGTCGGTCTGGGCCGCTTCATCCAACAATACCGCTGAATCAAAGTATGACATGCTGGTAAGTAGTATGACTATTATCGCCCACAACTCTTTGTGTTCTACTCGTGCATATAACATCTACGCATAGACCTGGCTCCGATGCCACTGTTGGAGAACGTAGTATTTAAAAAAATTCCTACGATCACGCGAGATCTATCTAGGAGAAGCATAGCAACAAGCGGGGAGAGTGTGTCCATGTACCCTCGTAGAACGAAAGCGCAAGCGTTAAGTAACGCGGTTGATGTAGTCGAACGTCTTCGCGATCCAACCATCAAGTACCAAACGCGATCTGCACATGTTCAGCTCGGTGATGTCCCTCGAACTCTAGATCCACCTGAGACCAAGGGAGAGTTTCAGCAGCACGACAGCGTGGTGATGGTGATGATGAAGTTACCGATGCAGGGCTTCGCCTAAGCACTACGACAATATGACCGAGGTGGAAATCTGTGGAGGGGGCACCGCACACGGCTAAGAAATCAACTTGTGTGTCTATGGGGTGCCCCTTGGCCAAGTATATAAAGGAGGGGAGGGAAGAGGTGGCCGGCCCCAGGGGGCGCGCCAGGTGTGGGGAATCCTACTAGGACTCCCCAGTCCAAGTAGGATTCCCCTCCTCTTTCCTATTCCTAGTAGGAGAAGGAGGGAAGGAGGAGGAGGGGAGAAGGAAGGAGGGGGGCGCCGCCCCCTCCTAGTCCAATTCGGACCAGCCCACGGGGGGGGGGGGGGCACCCCTTGAGGCCCTTCTCACCTTTCCCGTATGACCCATTAAGGCCCACTACTTCCCCCGGCGAATTCCTGTAACTCTCCGGTACTCCGAAAAATACCCGAATCACTCGGAACCTTTCCGATGTCCGAATATAGCCTTCCAATATATCGATCTTTACGTCTCGACCATTTCGACACTCCTCGTCATGTCTGTGATCTCATCCGGGACACCGAACAACCTTCGGTACATCAGATCACGTAACTCATAATATAAATCATCATCGAACGTTAAGCGTGCGGACCCTACGGGTTCGAGAACTATGTAGACATGACCGAGACACATCTCCGGTCAATAACCAATAGCGGAACCTGGATGCTCATATTGGCTCCTACATATTCTACGAAGATCTTTATCGGTCAAACCGCATAACAACATACGTTGTTCCCTTTATCATCGGTATGTTACTTGCCCGAGATTCGATCGTCGGTATCATCATACCTAGTTCAATCTCATTACCAGCAAGTCTCTTTACTCGTTCCGTAATGCATCATCCCGCAACTAACTCATTAGTCACATTGCTTGCAAGGCTTATAGTGATGTGCATTACCGAGAGGGCCGAGAGATACCTCTCCGACAATCGGAGTGACAAATCCTAATCTCGGTCTATGCCAACTCAACAAACACCATCGGAGACACCTGTAGAGCATCTTTATAATCACCCAGTTACGTTGTGACGTTTGATAGCACACTAAGTATTCCTCCGGTATTTGGGAGTTGCATAATCTCATAGTCATAGGAACATGTATTAGTCATGAAGAAAGCAATAGCAATAAATTAAACGATCATAGTGCTAAGCTAATGGATGGGTCTTGTCCATCACATCATTCTCTAATGATGTGATCCCGTTCATCAAATGACAGCACATGTCTATGGCTAGGAAAGTTAACCATCTTTGATTAACGAGCTAGTCAAGTAGATGCATACTAGGGACACTCTGTTTGTCTATGTATTCACACATGTACTAAGTTTCTGGTTAATACAATTCTAGCATGAATAATAACCATTCACTACAAAAAAATACACTTCTGTGATGATACGTGTTTGTCACAATAGGTCGCGTTTTTTGTCATGCAGGTACATCCATGACAAATTTATGACAGAATCAAGATAGTCATACCTGTGCTGTCGTAGAAGTGTTCCATGACATTACCAAAATTATCATCACGGAAGTGTCCACTTCCATGACGATAAATCGCGCGTCACAGAAGTGCTTTCGTCAAGGGTGACCGACATGTGGCATCCACCGTAACGGAACGCCGTTAAGCTATCGGGTCGGGTTTTGGATCCGATAACCCGTTAACAGCCCTGTCGGGGATATACCCCGCGGTGTGACCCGACCGGAAGTATGACCCGGCCGGATTTGGCCATTCACTTGTGACCCGCCCTGCATTGGCGACTCACTGATGACCTGCCCGGATCTCTCCACTCACTGATGACCCGTCAGAGCCAGGTGACTCATTGGTGTCCCGGCATGCGGGTCAGAGGACCGAAAAGACCCGGAGGCCCAGAAGGCTCAAGGCCCAGAAGGTCGGCTTACGTTATGATAGGCCGGCTTAAGATGAAAGGCATAAGGAATATTCTCCTACAAAGGAAGCAAGACTAGGACTCCACTTGTCATAGAATAACCCTAATCCTACTAGGACTAGTCATGTAACCCGCCCCTCCAACTTATATAAGGAGGGCCAGGGCACCCCAAGAGGGAGGAGTTTTCAAAATTTAGGTTTAGACAGACAAGTCAATAGCTCTCGAGATAGAGCACCCTTGTAATCGTGATCATCATCATCAATATCAATGAAGCAGGATGTAGGCTTTTACCTCCACCGTGAGGGGCCGAACCTGGGTAAAACCTTGTGTCTCTCGTCCCACTCAACCCCTCTCAAGCTACCACATAGATGCGTTGGCCTCGCGACTATGTCCTGACTCAAAGGACATCTGCCGTGACAAATCCATGATAGTTGGCACCCACCGTGGGGCCTGCGCATGGTGGTGTTGAGTTCTTGGAGCGATCTCTCTCAGGGATCGAGAAGTTCGCAATTTTTCTGATGAAGAAGAGTCGGTTTGAAAAAGATTTACATCAGAAGTTAGGGTTGCATGGCGCGGCATGGCGTGTGCTTGTGATCGGATGATCCGCCACCAAATCAAATTTTGGAGCACGTTCCTAAGGCGAAGGAGTTTTTCCACCGCAGACCATATCTGTACGTACGACTTGTGGTCTAATCGGAGGCAGCAGTACCAATCCGTCAAGACCTGCCAATTAGAAACGGCGTGTTCAATATTTAAGACCCAGAGGAAATTAGGGCTGCATCAGTGCAACTGCCATAACTCGCCGAGATCGAGAGGAGATTTTTTCCGCCGAAGCCAAACTACTACGACAGTCAACCGAAGCTATCAGCTGTTTCCGCTGCAGGATCAGTGGCCGGGTCCGATTGCTATTGTATCGACAAGAAGCAGTCCAATCGGCCCGAATATTGCTGCTCCACGTAGAGAAATCCCGAGCTACGAGTCCCGAGGGAATCAACTATTGCTCCTGCTATTTTGAGCGTGGAGGACAAATCAACTCTAAAAGTACTTCCACTAGTACGTAATGAAGATTAGTACTGTTGAGTACTATGGATCTGTTTTATTCTCTCATGCAATTGCCTGACACACACACGGATTGAGGAAGATAGAAATATGGAGATCAAGAGTTGTCAAGGGAGCCGGATTTGCCACCTCAGCGGCCGTGTTGCCTCTGCCATTGCGGCCACATTTTTTCTTGTGTATACGAACGAAGCAAGCTCAGCAGCGGCTCGAGAGTACCACACATATCCACCACTACTGCTCAGAGAGACACCACCGTCAAAATCTGTCCGCTGCATCAAATCGCCATCACTACAGAGTCGCCGCCGTGCTCTCCTCTGCTGGGCCCCGTTAAGTCACCTCCGCCTGCTCCGGACCGGTTACGGCTCCGCCCATGCCTCCGTGAGCTGACCCGCTGGTTCCACTTCTGCCGGCCCATACTTGTTCCCGAGCCGCCCGGTGCCTCGCGCCTCCGCTACCGTCTCATCCTTGCGGAGAGCCGCCGTGCCACTGCGGCCTTGAGCCGCCTCTGGTTGATACACTGTTTTCTGCTACACACAGGGCCTTTAGAGCCGCCGCCCCGTGGCTGTCTTCGCTAAACCGCCGCACTGCTCCCTTGAGCCGCCTTTCTACCTCCGCTGCGGATGAGCTGCCCCCTTCTCCATTGACTCGCCGTGACTCTCCACGGCCGAGCCGCCGGCCATGAGTCGCCCTACCTCTATCACGGGGCTCTGACCCCGCTGTTCTCCTGCTGTTGAGTTGCCGACTTGTTTCAACTGTCACCAGATTTATTCACTTCTTATCTCCAGGTTTTCTCCAATACTATTAGACGTGAAGCTGGCACTTGCTTGGCGAGTTGTGGCAAGGAAATTCCATTGATTTGACTGGATCTAAAGTAGCACTTGATGGCATCACTTGATCAAGTTGTTGTTGGTGATAATCTGGTTTCAGTACAACTATTACGTCCCCCAGAGATATTTATGGGTATGGACGCCACTAGAGAACAAAAGACCAAGGTGTCTGATTGAGTAAAAAAGACGAAGAATGGTTTGATCTGCATGTCAAAGCTTGGTTTGCTTGGTTTGCAGCCATCTGACAAAAATATCAGGTGCTATCTTCACATTTATTTTATTAAAACACTTTTTTCCTCCAACAAACACACTACTCTGCCCTGTGGTATTTTTGTGTGCAGGACAATATTCACTACAAAGGGGTTGTTATACCGCGGATACGGAGCATGCGCCAGCATCATTTTTGCAATGATGTGAACGTACAATACAAGCTTCCACATTTATACTGCTGGGGTGCTGTTTGCACATATGAAAATTCAGTCAAATTGGAACCTAGTCTGCCAGCGAAAAGGAGGGACCAGCTATGGATGCGTCACTTTGAGCCGCTCCTACTTCGGGGCTGTATTGAGTCGCCAAGTTGTTTATCCATTATCAGCATCCGGGTTCATCCGACAAAAATACCAGGTGCTATTTTTTCTATCTATTTTTAAGTACATATTAATTTATCCCAGAACAATTGCTCTGGCCCACGATGTTTTCTATGCAGGACAATTATCCACTGCAAAGAAAGATCGTTATGTCACGGATATAAAGCTCGTGCCAATATTATCAAGCACCAGCATCTAACCATATCGAATTGTTCAATAAATGTGTGTACAAGCCGCCGCCTTGGTGGTTCAATAACACCGCAGCCGGCTCACCCATCTGCGTCGGTTTACAACACTATGGGCGACTTACCCGTCCGACCCCGTGGCCGATTCTCCCATCCATGCCGTTTTACAATGCCACGGCCGACTCGCCTGTTGATCGGGCGAATCAAGTGATATCCTTCTAAATATAATTTTGGCACATATTCCTTTTGTCAAAAAACAATTACCATGGCCTGTAATATTTTTATGCAGGACGGCTATTAAAAGAAAAAGGGTGGTATTACACCGCGGAGGCATGTTCGGTTGTGCCGCGCAGCTTCACGGACACGCATATCGTGGTCCGTTTACATCAACGCGCCGACCGACTCGCCCGTCCGCACCACCTTACAACGCCACGGACGACTCGCCTGTCCGCCTTCGCCGCCGGTTCATGCGTCTGCGCCGGGTTACAACGCGGAGGACAACTTGCTCGTCCGCACCGGCTTACAACGCCACGGCCGGCTCATCTGTCTGCTCCCGCGGCCGATTCGGCCGTGATTGATTTCAGCTTCACCGTGATGATCATCAACTCCTCGGTGGATAATTTATGGCCTGACATATCAGGTGAAATCAATCCGGTAAATTTTTATATATTATATATTGTTTTCTTTAAAAAAGAGCAATTAATCTGGCTTGCAATGTTTTTGATGGAGGACAATTGTTCACTACATCAACACGACGTCATTGACTCGCCCGACCACACCAGTTTAGAATGTTGCGGTTAACCCGCCCGTCCGCACCGGCTTACAACGCCGCGACCGACTCATCTGTCTGATCCCGCGGCCGACTCGTCCGTGGTTGATTTCAGCTTCACCATGGTGATCATCAATTCCGCAGTGGATAATTTCTGGCCTAACATATCAGGTGAAATCCATCCAGTATATTTTTATATTACATATTGCTTTCTTTAACAGAGCAATTTCTCTGGCTTGCAAGTTCTCCAATGAAGGACAAGTTGTCTACTGTAAAAAGGGACTATTATATCACTGAGCTATTGGATAACTCATGCCAGTTTATATCACGGTCAAATATGGAGAGTCTCAAGCCAACTCCTCGAGTAGTATTAAGACTCGGGGGCTACAGTGACATGACTCGGGAGCTCCGGGTCGTTGGAGGGAATGATAACCTGGTTCCGGAGGTTACTACCATATTGATGAAAATTTAAAGGCCGTCAGAAAATTGCCGGTTCAAAATAAAGATTCCGGTTTAAAATCCAGTTCAAGAGATATCTCTCTCCCGCAAAGTTTTGAAGCTCTCAAATCCGGTTCAAACATCCGGCTCAAGGTAAATTTATATCTTACAAAGCTTTGAAGCTCTCAATATCTGGTTTACAAATTTCTGGTTCAAAAAGAAGTTATCTCTCGCAAAGTTTGAGTTCTCAGGAAAAATTAAAGGGACCAAAGAGAGTCTGTTACAAAGCACAACTCAAATATAGGTACCCTTCTTTAATGACCATTGGGAGCTGATCGTATTCGAATTTAGCTTAACCCTTTGGGTGTGACCCTAATCGTATTTGAATCAGAGTCGTTAAATATTCTCATGATCACTAGGGGGCTTCCTGTTCAAACATAGGTCGTATTCGAACCAAAGAGAACATAGCTGTCGGTACCCTCTTGATCGGCACACTGCCGAGCTCACTAGGGGCTTCTTGATCGTATTCGAATCATAGCTCAACCCTTTTGGGAACCGACGTGGATCGTATTCGAATCAGCGTCGTTAAACAACTCTCAAGGTCATTTGGGGGCTTCCTGTTCAAACATAGGTCGTATTCGAACCAAAGAGAACATAGCTGTCGGTACCCTCTTGATCGGCAACGCCAAAGCCACTGGGGGCTATATGATCGTATTTGAATCTTAGCTTAACCCCTTTGGGACGGTTTTCTGGTCGTATTCGAATCAGAAGCCTCAAATTTTTTGAAGTCTCTTTTTGCAAACAATTTTTGGATTTTATTTGAAGCTCTTTTGATCATATCTAAAGTGTATATGAGTGGTTGCTATTTAACCCGGTTTGACTTTGGATGATAAGTCGCCATCATATGACAATCATAAACATTTGGAAGTCTTGATTTCTAAAGATTGGGTTATCACCCTTACTGCACAGTTCACATAAACCGGCAGTGGAAATTCAATATCACGGGTATAATATTATTATTATAGTTATGTTTCAAAGTTATGATTCATAACAGGCTTATCTGTGACTCCTTGTTACACATCAATGGTTATATGTGAGGGTTGATAACCCGCCCTGGTTTTTGACGTTAAGTCGCCAGGGCGTATGTTGCTTAAACTCTATGCAGGATTTGTAGAACTATGACTTATATAAATGATTAAGTTCAAGCTCATCATCAAAATTGATGTTTCAAAAGGGTTATCCATTCTGGATTTTCTCAAAGGCTATAAGCCGCCAGGTTATAAAAATTCCGGCTTACAATGAATGCGCATTAAGTCGCCATCGGCCAAGAGCCGCCGAGTATTTAAACTTCGGATTTACTTGTCAACCGATAAGGTATTCACATCTTTCATAGCCAAACTTGGCTGGATTTTTATGATAATATTGAATGATTGAGGTTTTCATACCGGATTATATTATTCAAATCTTGAATAGCCGACATGGCTGGATTTTTATTATGGTTATCAATAACCAGTATTATGATTGAGATTTTCAAAGTCGCTTTAGCGCAATGGCTATTATTTTATCAATGGATATGATTTATTCTACAATGGAAGGAATAGTCCCGAGTCGCGGCAGGCTTATGACCCGGTACTTGAGGGCTACATTATTCAAGTTGAGATTACATCAAATATAAAAGTCCCATGTCACTGCCAACATGCACCATGGCACTTGGGGGCTAAGTTATTCTTTTTACTTGCCTTATTGAAGACCCGACTCATCACATCGTAATGAGCCGGCCCTTGGGGGCTACTAATTGCTCCTCTCAAAAATTGAAGGTACACAAGTCTTAATCTATTATATTGAAAGGTCCACTACTCAATTGGTAAAGAACAAGGCTCTTAACCTTGTGGACGTGGGTTCAAGCCCTACGATGGAGGCCACATCATATGATGTTATTTTCAAATTAAGTGTATATATAAAGTCCCAGCTCTGTATTATCTTACTGAGCCGGCCCTTGGGGGCTACACATTGCTGCTCAAATCTACATGATCATATTTACAAAGTCCCTGCTCATTATTGCATAATGACCCAGCCCTTGGGGGCTACACTGGTTGAAGTTTTTATGGGCATCATACAATTACAAGTCCCAGGTTGCTGCAAGCATGACAACCCGGCACTTGGGGGCTACATATATGGAGTATTCAGTTTTTACTAGTGACTGAGATGAACAACATGGATTTCTTCAAAGTGGCAGTATTTATATTGAAGCAAGTCTTAAGTCATCACTTTGCTCTGCTCAAGACTTGGGGGCTACAGGTAATATGGATATAAGGTGAAAATATCTTCAAATTCTCAGTTTTGAGCAAACCAGATTGACCCGGTGTCTGCATCAATCATGACCCGACGTCACCAATAATTATAACCCGGCGTCGGCAACAATTCTGACTCGGCATCATCTGTTTATAACCCGGCGATTTTGGTAATCATAAACCAGCAAGTTCTACATCTTCAAGCCGGATGAAAATCAGATGAGTATTTCAAGACCAATATTTTTGTCAAGTCACAGCATTGAAGGCCGACTCAAACGAATTATTCTTCACAATAATTTTCTGTGAGAAACCAATGTCAGCAAATTGATTATGAAGCTGGTCTATTGACCCAGACTTTCCAGAAGGAGGAAATAACAAGGACTTAAGGATGATCAGGTACCGGCATATAAGAACTGTTAACCCGGAGCATAATCTGTCGAGTTTGTTCTTGTGTTTATTTTGCAGGATCAGTTTAACATGGATAAATCCAAATTAAACTAGGGGCTAATGTCGGGGATATACCCCGCGTTGTGACCCGACCAGAAGTATGACCCGGCCGGATTTGGCCATTCACTTGTGACCCGCCCTGCATTGGCGACTCACTGATGACCTGCCCGGATCTCTCCACTCACTGATGACCCGTCAGAGCCAGGTGACTCATTGGTGACCCGGCAGGCAGGTCAGAGGACCGAAAAGACCCGGAGGCCCAGAAGGCTCAAGGCCCAGAAGGTCGGCTTACGTTATGATAGGCCGGCTTAAGATGAAAGGCATAAGGAATATTCTCCTACAAAGGAAGCAAGACTAGGACTCCACTTGTCATAGAATAACCCTAATCCTACTAGGACTAGTCATGTAACCCGCCCCTCCAACTTATATAAGGAGGGCCAGGGCACCCCAAGAGGGAGGAGTTTTCAAAATTTAGGTTTAGACAGACAAGTCAATAGCTCTCGAGATAGAGCACCCTTGTAATCGTGATCATCATCATCAATATCAATGAAGCAGGATGTAGGCTTTTACCTCCACCGTGAGGGGCCGAACCTGGGTAAAACCTTGTGTCTCTCGTCCCACTCAACCCCTCTCAAGCTACCACATAGATGCGTTGGCCTCGCAACTACGTCCTGACACTAAGGACATCTACCGTGACAAATCCACGACAAGCCCCGACCAATGGGGATTTTCCACGTCTAAAATCATCATTGGCTGGAGGAAATACGTGTCGGCTCATCGCTGGGACAGATGTCATCCACTCATTGGACAGAAGGCGCCTATGATACGTCGACACGTGGAACGGCCCAACAGAGGCCCATTCCTGTGAAAAGGCTGGCCCGTTTGACTTGGTCAAAAGGTGGCGGGACGGCCCATGGAAAGCCTGTTAACGGCATGTTCGCATATAGCCCATTTACAGCCCGCTAACCCAAGGCCCGTTACGCCCTATTCGAATTAGGCCCAGTAGCGTCATCTGGGCCATCCAATATGATTCCAGCCCGTTTTCACTTCTGGCCCATGTATGGCCCATGACGTCTTTCAGCCCATATGAGGCCCTATGTAACTCTTGGCCTATTAACGACCCGTGGTGAAACTGGCTCATAATGAACAGTGTATCACTTGACACCCATTAATGGCCCGTGGTGAAACTGGCCCGTAAAGAACAGTGTATCACTTTATACCCATTAATGGCCCGTTATTCCGTTGGGCCGTTTCCAGCCCATGTTATCTTTCGGCCTTCTCAGAGCCCATTTATTCTTGGGCTATTTTCCAGCATTCGTTTACTTACGGCCCGTTACAGTCATTTTCTGCTTGTGGGCCAAATTCAGCCCATGGTTACAGTCGGCCCGTTTGTGGTTCGTTAATACGTTGGGCCGTTTTCATAGCGTCATCAAATACGGCCTATTAACGATGGCCCATTATTGGTCGGCCCATGAACGGACGATTCCAACTCTAGCCCGTTTACGGCCAAAATGCGGTATGTTTGGCCCATGTTTGGCCAATCGATCATACGGCCCGTATAAGGCCCATTGATGATACGACCCGTAGAAGGCCCGTTGTTTCTACGGCCCGTAGAAGGCCCACTGTTTCTACGGCCCGTAGAAGGCCCACTGTTTCTACGGCCCGTAGGAGGCCCAGTGTCACTACAGTAAATATTAGCCCATGGTTATTGTGGCCTAGTTTTAAAAAATAGGTTATTGCAGCCACTAGCAAACCGCAGAAAAAGAACTGCACTGACTACAAGCAAACAAATAAACAAGAGAACAAGGAAATAAATAAGCAAGCAACTTACACTAGGCTATCACGGCTATTACACATATTACATCCACTGGGCATCAAAGTTCGCCACCAGTGCAAATATAGGGAACACAACAGCATATAAACGCCACAGCAAAACAAGTCCAGAACTAAAACCACTTCAGAAGAGCTCAAGAAACAATATCCCGGGTACCCATAATGCTGGCAAGATGCTTAGCAAGCTTATTAACTTTCTCTTGTTTGGCGCTTAAGTCCTCCAGCGCTTGTTGTTGCACCAGAAAGTATGCATCTGAATTCTGCAGGGACTTCCTCAGTCCTTCGGCTTCCTGTCGCATAACATCTGATCGATGTCTTTCAACTTGAAGTTGACTCAAGAAGCCGAACTGATTTAGGCAACGAGTTCGAAGAGCTGGTGCCAGCAGTGGTAGCCAGTAACTCGAACACTACATCAAGACAGGACTTTGGGGTTGTCTCAGTGTCTTCAATATAGTTTTTATCAGCTTTCTTGGAGACCAACAGGGATGTCTCACTATCTTGAACCTTATTTGCATTACTTCCTTTACCATTGCATAACAGGGTACTCTTCTCAAATTATTTATTCGCGTTCTAAAAGAGAAACAAACAAACACATCTCAGGTTTACAATGTAGTATATGAAACTCATTTTGGTAAACCAGTTCAGTAGTAAGGTGGACAGGATAACAGCATGAAACAAACATATATCTATGTAGTATGGTCATTGTATGGTCTATATCATTCTAGTTTATGTTGCCAAATCAAGATAGATACAGTTCGAATCATATCTATTTAAGACAAAGCAGCATAGACAGAATATAAGTGTGGGAAACTACACAGCAATAACAACACTTGTAATGTGCATGGCATGAGAACATAACTGTTTATTCAATTGAAACTGAAATCAACATAGAGCAAGTGACAACAGCAAACAGCCAAACACGTTGAAGAAACAGGTTTAAAACATACCTGTTGCGCCATTAGAGTTTCAATTGCATCCTTCAAATTTGAAATTAGTTGGTATCAGTAAATACAGTGATGCAGGAGCAAAGTAGTAGGAACCATAGCTACAGAACCTGACCTGAGAACAATTCTTCTTCTGCTTTAAGCGTTGACTTCGGGTTCGGAGTGGTGGTCCTCGTGATTTGGGCACTGCAGTTGTGTGACACCCAAAATTTTTGGCCTTATTTTGTTTATTAAAATATTGCCAGGAAATGAAACTTTTCCAATTTGTCAAGTTTTACCTTTTGTGATTTTGGATTTTTGCCTCTAGTGGGAGAAACCTTCAAGGGTATTGTTGGACTTGATTTCTCTCCATAATAAAACAATTATTTATCAGTGGATTCAAATGTTGCAAGATTTATTTCCTCAAAGCTTTATCTCTTTAAAATGATTCCTTTTGCATTTGGGGCCTATTTGCACTACAACCACTTGACAAATGCTTTTAAAAATTCCACCAAAATTTGGGGATGTCATGTGATGTTTCCACATCACTTTTATGCAAAAATACCTTCAGGCCATTGGAGATTTTGAGCTCTTCACCATCCTTTCCAATCTGATCCTGTAGGCACTTTTGCACTGCAACCCATTTAAATGTTCTTCTAAAAATTCTTCCAAGTGTTTGGAGATGACAATGGATGTATACAATCCATCTTCAAGCAAAAACCCAGTGATGTTCCTTGGAAAATTTGAGTGGATCAACCTCTTTTGCATTCTGGTCCAATTTGGTGATTTGTACTGCAACCTTATTTTTCCTTGCTCTAGTGACCCTGAGCTTCCTCCTACTTGTAGCCCTCCCTACCAAACTCTTAAGTCCAGGAGATTGGGCTCATTGGGGATTTTGAAGTGCATGTTCTAAACCCCTTTTCTTTCTGCCCAAAACTGGAGTTTTGCAAAACTTGCACTATCAACTTTCTGTTTTTGCCAAACTGACCCTACCACCATCTCCTGTGTCTAAGGAGGCACTGATCTGGAGTTTTTGGCCACTCCAGGAGTTGCCTATGTGCATCTGGCATTCTGTCGAACACCTGGTGTGCACAGTCATTTTTGGCAAGCTCCCTGGTTTGCATTGTGGACTTCTACCCCAGCCCTATCAACCTTGTCCACTGAGCTCCTAGCCACCCCTACCCTCGATCTGTGCTTTGCCAGCTCCACCCTCGCGCTCTAGACCACGCTGGCATTCCGTCGAGCACCTGCCGTGTGTGCTCTGGGCGCGCCCAGAGCGCACGTTTTGCACGCGCACGCACTACGCCGACACGCCGCACTGCCGCGCTCGACGTGACCCGACCCTGGTCCCTCTGCATCGCTGAGCCGCGCACTAGTCGCCCCCTGCTCCACGATCACTCTGGCACCCTGCTGCGCCGCTGGCCGCGCCCTTGGCGGCATGCCGGCGTCGGCAGTGGATTCCGCTGCGGACGGCGCCGCCCAAACCACCAGCGCATGCCAGCTGCCCCTATAAATAGCTCGTGCTTATCCCCCCGCTCGTCGGCACGCTTTCGTCGCCGCTGCGATGCCCTGCTACTACAGCAACGGCTGTCGCCGACGAGCTTATCTTCTGCCTCCACGGAGCCGCCTCGTCACGCTATATAAAGGGCCCCCGAGCCCCTCCGAGCACTCACGCGACATCAGACTTCCCCCGTAGAGCTCCCCGCGCAGTAGATCGACCGGAGAGGACCGTTTCCCCCAACTCCGGCCAGCTCGGCCGCTGCCAAGCCCCAGCGCGATTTGTCGCCGCCGGCCACCCTTTTGCCAATCCAGCGCCACCAGGAACCTCCCCGTAGTCTTGCGGAGCTGCCCAGCTACCCAGCTTCGGTCGGAGGCCACCGGAGCAACATAGTCACTTCACCACCGTAGCCTCCCTCCGCCGCGGAGCTCGCCGCCGGCGATTCCTTCCACCTCCGCCGACCCAACGACCACCCAGAGGACCGCCTCGGTCTTGCCGTCCCATCCCCGCCCTTGGATGCCCTCGAGGAGCCGCCGTTCGTCGCCGGTGATCGCCGGAGCCCCGCCACCGTTCGGGCGCAGAAAAAGGAGGGAGAGGGAGAACGGTCAAACCTGACCAATGGGCCCTCTGGACCCAATGTCAGTGACCCGCGCAGCGCCCTCTCTCTGTTTAAGTGGAGGCGCAAACCCCCGAGTGCGTTTCCTCTGCTGCGAAAGCGTATTTCTGCTGAAACGTTTTCCTTTTTTCTGGTTTTATTTAAAAACAGAGTTGACCAAACTTTGACTGGCTATAACTTTTAAAATAAAACTCCAAATGAGTTGATTCTTTTTCCCACCTCTCTCAAATTTCATCTAGTTTATTTTAAGATTTATTTCAAAAATATTTGAGATAAGTTTTGGTACTGTGTTTGAAATATTTGTATTTGTGTATTTTGCAAAATAGGAATTTTTGGAGGAAGAAGAAAGCTTCGAATAAGTGCATCCTTTGCATACTCTTGAAGGCAAGCATTTCTGAACTCTGGCATAATATTTGTTGTGGTGTTTTGATGCGATCACAGCACCTTTTGACTTGGAGTATATGTGACAGTTTATGTATCGATGTAGTCTCGTGCATGAGTGCACTTTGGAGTTGTTTGTGGCCAGCAATGGATACCCTAAGGATTTGGATCGCCCTCGTGAGCTTCTCTTGCACACCGGTAGGAAGCGGGAAAGTCGTGGTCTTGGGTAGACACGAGCTTGTCCCTAATCCCTCGTTGGGACGAGTATGCCCGGCATAGCATGGTGAGGCTCGAGGAGTGGTGATTTATTTCACTAGTGGTAATATTGTTGGTGGATACTTGGATCACCTGAGTCGGTTGTAGACCGAGTCTTGTTCAATAGCTTCCTTCTTTGTCGGTACCACCACTTGTCCCTGCAGGGGACAGGGTATGGTTCAGTAGGTTGTCAACCCCTTTCCAAAGCACACACCGTACAGAGAGGCCGTGATGAAGGTCCCGTGGCCACGGATTAAAGCCTGTCATTCGGTCCGGGGGCATGGGTGTTTCCGGTTGGAGCCGAGGGGGGTTGCTCCCCTAGTTTGCGCGCGGTATAAATATTGTGATCCCATGCTACTCGAGGTTGTAGCCTCCCCACTTAGAGTTTTTCTTGGCAGGTGTCGTGGGTGATTCCAGGCACTGGTGAGTTAAGCTGGTGTGTGCAGGTCAGGCGTGTTTTCAATCAAAAGACCGTAGAAGGAATTAGTCCCGAGGGACTGAGTAATCCCGTTACTCGTGGAAAATGGTACTCCCTCTGCAGAGGATACATACTGTTGGATAGTCATGTGCTTGAGTAGGGACTACAGTCTGGGTTAAATCTTGATAACGGTATTCGGAGGGAGAACGATTTAACTAGAACTCTGTAACGGTATTCGGATGGAGAACGGTTTAACTAGAGCTCAGTAACGGTATTCGGTGGAGATACGACTTGACTGAATTATCGGTTTTCGGATGGAGAAACGGCTGTACTAAATTTTGTTTATGATTATGGCACCTTTGGGTTATGATCTTTATTATTATGGACTAACCATTTATATTATGTATATTATTGAGAATCCCTGGGACGGTTCTACCTCCTGGATATTCACTGTGATTATTCTCTTATAAGCCCTTTATGTGGTGTCGCCCTGACGCCCGATTGCGGCATTATTATTTCTGCATTTTCCGCTCGAGGAGTCATTCAGACACTCGTTTGGCACCAATATTATTATTTCTGCATTTTTCCGCTCGAGGAGTCATTCAGACACTCGTTTGGCACCAGTATTACTATTCTGCATTTTTCCGCTCGAGGAGTCATTCAGACACTCGTTTGGCACCAGCATTACTATTCCGCAGTTTCCGCTCGAGGAGTCATTCAGACACTCGTTTGGCACCCAGTATTTTATTTTGGTATATTTTTATCCATATGTGTGCATCATGGTTTCTCGTATATTTTTGTGACGGATGTATGATCGTCTATTAAATCTGGAGTATGTTGGATATATTATACCCGTGTTCTTAATGTTTGCGAGTACATTCAAACGTACTCACTGGCTTGTCCCTGGCTATTGTCTTGGCCAGATTGCCTTGCGTGGAGGTATGCATCGCGGTGACACCCTCGGAACCTACGCTGTTGACGTGTGCAGCCTCGCGAAGACAGGAGTTATCCTGGTCAGCTGTTCTTGTGGGAAATGGAGTCCCATAGACGCAGATGTTTCCAACCGCTTCCGCCCTCAACCATTATAAACCAAGTGTTGTACTCCCAGGCCTAAATGGTCTTGTACTACATAATTTTGTTCCTTGCTTGGAATTCTTGTATCAAGTTGGTACCTCATCAGCTAACAGTAATCCTGGGGCTGGTGAGCACACAGGCCGTTTTTCTGGGAATTTATATCCCAAAAATCCGGTCGTGACAGACTTGGTATCAGAGCCAGGCTGACCATTGGCTAATCCTATCTTAGCCAGGTCGATAAACTTAGGTTAACCAAACCATCAGACCTTGGCCTAACCCCCGGTCAAGCTTCCCGCGTAAGGTAGCTCCACAGTGACCCGACGCCTTTTCGGCGGACGGTGCCCAACCTATCAACCTAGCCCGTCGATCACGCCAGTGACCGACATCCAACCCGTCTCTATCGCAAGCGTGCGGAGGAAGACTCCGTCCCCTTTTCCTATAAAAAGGGCACGCTAGCCACGACACAGCACAGCCTCTTTCCCCCAAACCCAGCCACGATGCCTGGCCCCATTGTTCACATTGAGACCACAGCGACCAACCTTGGAGGTTTTGTGACCCTGCTCGCAAACCTCACCCGCCGTGCCTATGCGTTAGAGGAGCCCCCTGAGTATGTTGTGTACCAAGGACCCATGTACGGTGAAAGCCGTCAGTATTGGGCCACTGTGCACATCTACGGTAGGGGTCTGTCGCCAGAACGCCCCTACAGGTTCACTGGAAGGACAACTCCCTTCGAGCCACAAGCCATCCAACTGGCAGCCCGAGAAGCTATAGTTCAACTCCGGCGCTTGTCGCCCAGAGTTAACTGTCGCTCATTCTACTACTACCCCAGTCGCGATGCGTATGGTAGGCCGCCCCAAGTTGCCAACGGAGACCACGAGACGGATCCTGCGCTATTGCATCTGGTGCGCTATGTAAGCGCACTAGAGCAACTGTTCGACCAGGTCACTCTGGATCTGATCGCAGCTCGTGGAGAGCTGGTTCGCCGAGCCCCGGTGAGGAGAGAAGTGGAGCCCGACACCGACAACCCAGTCGTGCTGTTCGGACACCCGATCGATCCCTTGAGGTCTGCGCCAGCTCTCAACCAGAGCACTTTGGTGACCCCAGAAGCGCTTCGTCGCCTGTTGGAAACCCATTCCAACGGGATTTGGGCCAACAACCCCCGGGGTGGTCATCACCATCTCCCCGGCCCTACAGCACCTCAGCCTCAACCAGCAAATCCCGACGGTGAGAACCGTGGAGAGGCATCGGCGTCCGCAAGGCCAGCCCACTTGGACATTAACGAAGTAGACTAAGTCACTCAGAGTTGTATCGAGCCTTAGTTTTCCTACGCTTTGTAATGTGTGGCCTTGTATCGCTTTTGTTGCATGCTGTCTGTTTGAGCGCTCTTATTTTTGGAGTAGTAGCTATGCATGTGTACGTTGGCGTACAATTGCATTTTTTATTTTTCGGGCGCAGCTACCTAGTCCAACCCCGTCGGCTCCCACAGTAATGCTTCCCATTTATGTGACGTGTATATCTGTGGCTTTGACCCGAGTACAGGATCGGCAATCAGTTACCCTTCACCCCGGTAGAAATCCCAGCCCCGGTGCTATATAAAGGCCACTTCTGGACCTTGCCGAGAACCCCTCACCTTTGTGCGCAGCGCTCACAGCCATTCCTTGCCATGTTGACCCCCAGCATTTATCTGAGAACCCCAGACGCAACCCCCGGCAGCTTTGTCAAATTATTGTGGGACTTTACTTGCAGTACTATGAGCGCCACCCGTCCACCCCAGTACGAGTTGCTCAAATCGAGGATCACTCCATCCACCTCGAAATATTGGGCAGTGGTGCACATCCCTCCCGCATACCCAAACCAAGATCCCACGGAAGTCTCCTTCGTGGGGAAATCCATGCCGACTCCGCAGATGGCCATAGAAGCTGCTGCGTACGAGGCGCTCACCCGCCTTCGATTCGCAGTGCCCTATGCCAGTGAGCGAGGGTACTATTATTTTCCGGGTCGTGCAGCACCAGGAGAATTTGCATCTTTCCCCGGTGGGCGCATTGAGAGAGATCCAGTGCTGGCCAACCTTGCCCAGTACGTCATCGCTCAGGAGCGTTTAACTCAGCGAGTAATGGGTTACCTCCAGAGCCTCGCTGATTTAAATCCTCGGATCGCCATTGGCAGACCACTGAGGCCTGACCAAGAAGGGTGCATTCATCGTCTGGTCAACCCGCTTCCCCCGATAGAAGAGGAGTGTGCCCCGGTGCCAGAGGCGTTTTCTCAGGACCCTGTCGCTTTACCGTTTTCCATGTGAACGCCTCCGATGTATTTATTGTCCCAGTACTTGTATTTATGTGTTGCAGCATGTTCGTAAAATCCTTTATGCAACGGATCCGACTTTCTTTAGTTCCTGTTTTGTGAGCAGTGTTACTGCTGTTAGTGTTGTTTTAATTATTTCTTCTCTCGCAACATATTTTCAAGGATATTTCTTTTCCCCGAGTTATTGCTGCGTATATAATTTTTAGCCTTATTTTGTTTATTAAAATATTGCCAGGAAATAAAACTTTTCCAATTTGTCAAGTTTTACCTTTTGTGATTTTGGATTTTTGCCTCTAGTGGGAGAAACCTTCAAGGGTATTGTTGGACTTGATTTCTCTCCATAATAAAACAATTATTTATCAGTGGATTCAAATGTTGCAAGATTTATTTCCTCAAAGCTTTATCTCTTTAAAATGATTCCTTTTGCATTTGGGGCCTATTTGCACTACAACCACTTGACAAATGCTTTTAAAAATTCCACCAAAATTTGGGGATGTCATGTGATGTTTCCACATCACTTTTATGCAAAAATACCTTCAGGCCATTGGAGATTTTGAGCTCTTCACCATCCTTTCCAATCTGATCCAGTAGGCACTTTTGCACTGCAACCCATTTAAATGTTCTTCTAAAAATTCTTCCAAGTGTTTGGAGATGACAATGGATGTATACAATTCATCTTCAAGCAAAAACCCAGTGATGTTCCTTGGAAAATTTGAGTGGATCAACCTCTTTTGCATTCTGGTCCAATTTGGTGATTTGTACTGCAACCTTATTTTTCCTTGCTCTAGTGACCCTGAGCTTCCTCCTACTTGTAGCCCTCCCTACCAAACTCTTAAGTCCAGGAGATTGGGCTCATTGGGGATTTTGAAGTGCATGTTCTAAACCCCTTTTCTTTCTGCCCAAAACTGGAGTTTTGCAAAACTTGCACTATCAACTTTCTGTTTTTGCCAAACTGACCCTACCACCATCTCCTGTGTCTAAGGAGGCACTGATCTGGAGTTTTTGGCCACTCCAGGAGTTGCCTATGTGCATCTGGCATTCTGTCGAACACCTGGTGTGCACAGTCATTTTTGGCAAGCTCCCTGGTTTGCATTGTGGACTTGTACCCCAGCCCTATCAACCTTGTCCACTGAGCTCCTAGCCACCCCTACCCTCGATCTGTGCTTTGCCAGCTCCACCCTCGCGCTCTAGACCACGCTGGCATTCCGTCGAGCACCTGCCGTGTGTGCTCTGGGCGCGCCCAGAGCGCACGTTTTGCACGCGCGCGCACTACGCCGACACGCCGCACTGCCGCGCTCGATGTGACCCGACCCTGGTCCCTCTGCATCGCTGAGCCGCGCACTAGTCGCCCCCTGCTCCACGATCACTCTGGCACCCTACTGCGCCGCTGGCCGCGCCCTTGGCGGCACGCCGGCATCGGCAGTGGATTCCGCCGCGGACGGCGCCGCCCAAACCACCAGCGCACGCCAGCTGCCCCTGTGAATAGCTCGTGCTTATCCCCCCGCTCGTCGGCACGCTTTCGTCGCCGCTGCGATGCCCTGCAACTACAGCAACGGCTGTCGCCGACGAGCTTATCTTCTGCCGCCGCGGAGCCGCCTCGTCACGCTATATAAAGGGCCCCCGAGCCCCTCCGAGCACTCACGCGACTTCAGACTTCCCCCGTAGAGCTCCCCGCGCAGTAGATCGACCGGAGAGGACCGTTTCCCCCAACTCCGGCCAGCTCGGCCGCCGCCAAGCCCCAGCGCGATTCGTCGCCGCCGGCCACCCTTTTGCCAATCCAGCGCCACCAGGAACCTCCCCGTAGTCTTGCGGAGCTGCCCAGCTACCCAGCTTCGGTCGGAGGCCACCGGAGCAACATAGTCACTTCACCACCGTAGCCTCCCTCTGCCGCGGAGCTCGCCGCCGGCGATTCCTTCCACCTCCGCCGACCCAACGACCACCCAGAGGACCGCCTCGGTCTTGCCGTCCCATCCCCGCCCTTGGATGCCCTCGAGGAGCCGCCGTTCGTCGCCGGTGATCGCCGGAGCCCCGCCACCGTTCGGGCGCAGAAAAAGGAGGGAGAGGGAGAACGGTCAAACCTGACCAGTGGGCCCTCTGGACCCAATGTCAGTGACCCGCGCAGCGTCCTCTCTCTGTTTAAGTGGAGGCGCAAACCCCCGAGTGCGTTTCCTCTGCTGCGAAAGCGTATTTCTGCTGAAACGTTTTCCTTTTTTCTGGTTTTATTTAAAAACAGAGTTGACCAAACTTTGACTGGCTATAACTTTTAAAATAAAACTCCAAATGAGTTGATTCTTTTTCCTACCTCTCTCAAATTTCATCTAGTTTATTTTAAGATTTATTTCAAAAATATTTGAGATAAGTTTTGGTACTGTGTTTGAAATATTTGTATTTGTGTATTTTGCAAAATAGGAATTTTTGGAGGAAGAAGAAAGCTTCCAATAAGCATCCTTTGCATACTCTTGAAGGCAAGCATTTCTGAACTCTGGCATAATATTTGTTGTGGTGTTTTGATGCGATCACAGCACCTTTTGACTTGGAGTATATGTGACAGTTTATGTATCGATGTAGTCTCGTGCATGAGTGCACTTTGGAGTTGTTTGTGGCCAGCAATGGATACCCTAAGGATTTGGATCGCCCTCGTGAGCTTCTCTTGCACACCGGTAGGAAGCGGGAAAGTCGTGGTCTTGGGTAGACACGAGCTTGTCCCTAATCCCTCGTTGGGACGAGTATGCCCGGCATAGCATGGTGAGGCTCGAGGAGTGGTGATTTATTTCACTAGTGGTAATATTGTTGGTGGATACTTGGATCACCTGAGTCGGTTGTAGACCGAGTCTTGTTCAATAGCTTCCTTCTTTGTCGGTACCACCACTTGTCCCTGCAGGGGACAGGGTATGGTTCAGTAGGTTGTCAACCCCTTTCCAAAGCACACACCGTACAGAGAGGTCGTGATGAAGGTCCCGTGGCCACGGATTAAAGCCTGTCATTTGGTCCGGGGGCATGGGTGTTTCCGGTTGGAGCCGAGGGGGGTTGCTCCCCTAGTTTGCGCGCGGTATAAATATTGTGATCCCATGCTACTCGAGGTTGTAGCCTCCCCACTTAGAGTTTTGCTTGGCAGGTGTCGTGGGTGATTCCAGGCACTGGTGAGTTAAGCTGGTGTGTGCAGGTCAGGCGTGTTTTCAATCAAAAGACCGTAGACGGAATTAGTCCTGAGGGACTGAGTAATCCCGTTACTCGTGGAAAATGGTACTCCCTCTGCAGAGGATACATCCTGTTGGATAGTCATGTGCTTGAGTAGGGACCATAGTCTGGGTTAAATCTTGATAACGGTATTCGGAGGGAGAACGATTTAACTAGAACTCTGTAACGGTATTCGGATGGAGAACGGTTTAACTAGAGCTCAGTAACGGTATTCGGATGGAGATACGACTTGACTGAATTATCGGTTTTCGGATGGAGAAACGGCTGTACTAAATTTTGTTTATGATTATGGCACCTTTGGGTTATGATCTTTATTATTATGGACTAACCATTTATATTATGTATATTATTGAGAATCCCTAGGACGGTTCTACCTCCTGGGTATTCACTGTGATTATTCTCTTATAAGCCCTTTATGTGGTGTCGCCCCGACGCCCGACTGCGGCATTATTATTTCTGCATTTTCCGCTCGAGGAGTCATTCAGACACTCGTTTGGCACCAATATTATTATTTCTGCATTTTTCCGCTCGAGGAGTCATTCAGACACTCGTTTGGCACCAGTATTACTATTCTGCATTTTTCCGCTCGAGGAGTCATTCAGACACTCGTTTGGCACCAGCATTACTATTCCGCAGTTTCCGCTCGAGGAGTCATTCAGACACTCATTTGGCACCCAGTATTTTATTTTGGTATATTTTTATCCATATGTGTGCATCATGGTTTCTCGTATATTTTCGTGACGGATGTATGATCGTCTATTAAATCTGGAGTATGTTGGATATATTATACCCGTGTTCTTAATGTTTGCGAGTACATTCAAACGTACTCACTGGCTTGTCCCTGGCTATTGTCTTGGCCAGATTGCCTTGCGTGGAGGTATGCATCGCGGTGACACCCTTGGAACCTATGCTGTTGACGTGTGCAGCCTCGCGAAGATAGGAGTTATCCTGGTCAGCTGTTCTTGTGGGAAATGGAGTCCCATAGACGCAGATGTTTCCAACCGCTTCCGCCCTCAACCATTATAAACCAAGTGTTGTACTCCCAGGCCTAAATGGTCTTGTACTACATAATTTTGTTCCTTGCTTGGAATTCTTGTATCAAGTTGGTACCTCATCAGCTAACAGTAATCCTGGGGCTGGTGAGCACACAGGCCATTTTTCTGGGAATTTATATCCCAAAAATCCGGTCGTGACAAGTTGCCTTACTAACTTCTCGTGTTTGGGTGCTCTGTGGTGGAGACGGTGCTGTGTCAACGGGAACTGGGTGTCTATCTGCTGGGGTTGGGGTTAGAAGGGGTGTAGCTGGTTCTATGTCCAACTGGGTAGGGGTACAATCTGCATGAGTGTGGGTTATGTGTGGTGGGGCTGGTTCTTGGGCAAGTACAACCGTGGTTCTATCTGCATCGACAGGTAGCACAATCTTTTCTGAAGACCGTGTTTTTACTCCCACGGATATTGCCATCACTCCCTCCAATTGAAATGGCTGATAAACAAGAAAAGTAATTGAATGTACAGACATTGTAAGATAGATAGGTGCAACGGATAGTAGGGAAGAAAACAGGGCATGAAATAATTCACATTTATGTTGTCTAAGCAAACAGAATAGCAGGACATAATTTCACATATATGATGGCTAATTAAACATGATAGCATGACACAATTTCACATGTATGATGGCTAACTAAATAGGATAGAATGACATACTTCAAAATATGATGACTATGTAAACAGGATGACATGATATAACTATATGATGTGTCTATTAAAGTGGTTGGCATGCCATAAATCACAAACATGCCGTCGATGGAAACATGATGACATGATATAATTCACGGATAGAATGACATAATTCAAAATATGATGCTATGTAAACAGGATGAGATGATATAACTATATTATGTCTTTAGAAAATGGGTTGGCATGCCATAATTCAGATACATGTTGTCTATGTAAACATCATGGCATGACATAATTCAAATATATGATTTATATACTAAGGAAGTGAGCAGAGGGCAATCGCATATATGATGTGTCAACTAAGGAGATGGCATTCAATATTGTGTATATGAAGTAAAAACTAAGCATTGCAATACAACATATGCATTATATGAGTAATATAACCCTGCCAAGTTTGAGCATACACCTCAGGGGGATAATAGGACTTGTCATCTGCCTCTGAATCCTCCTCTGAAGAGCTATCTGTAACCAGCAAGATATCTGCTTCAGCAGGTAGCATTGTCTGCTTTGCAGACCTTGTTTTCACTCCAGATTTCTCCATCACCAATTCAAATGGCTTATGCACAGGAAGAGCAGTTGAATATACAAACATTGTCGACAAAAGCAATGAGAAATACAAAAAAAAGACGGCATGATATAATTCACATATATGACGCTTGCCTAAACAGCATGGCATTTCATAATTCACATACATAATGCCTTGCAACAAGATAACATTGCATAATTCACATATATAATGTCTTGCAACAAGATGGCATTGCATAATTCACATATATGGTAATTAGACACTAAACAGGTGGCATTCACACAAAGCATGTCTAAACTAAGCAAATGACATAGCAATGCAAGATACCATACG
>NC_057811.1:185223163-185240263 GCF_018294505.1 Triticum aestivum | reverse complement strand
ATATGACTGGTCATCTGTCTCTGAATCCTCCTCTGAGGAGCTATCGGTAACCAGCAAGACATGCGCTTCGTCAGATAGCATTGTCTGCTCTGAAGACCTTGTTTCCACTCCAGATTTTTCCATGACCGTGCTGAATGGTTGATGCACATGAAGAGTAATTGAATGTACTAAAATTGTTGACAAATTTAACATGTAATAAAAAAATGATGGCATGATATAATTCACATATAAGATGACTAGCTAACCGGGGTGGCATTGCAAAATTCACATATATGATGCCTGGCTAGACAAGATGGCATTGCATGATTCACATATACGATAAAGAAACTAAACAGATGGCATTGACACAAAGCATGTCTAAACTAAGCAGATGACATCTTTAATGTATATAGTAAGCAATGCAAGGCACCATATGCATGATATTACCAACATCAGCATGCCAAGTTAGAGCGAAGACCTCATGGGGTAAATAGGAGTGGTCTTCTCCTTCTAAATCCCCCTCAGAACAGTTATCTTCCTCTTGATTACGATCCGAAATGGGTGGAGGGGGGCTGCCTTTGCGCCCACCATGGAACAACGTCTGCATGAAATTTTATTGCCACGCAAGGCTCGTCTCTTTTGCTCTACATGATCAGTTCCATTGTGTACAATAACTGGCATGCATAGGAATAAAACATAGTGAGATCATGTAAGGAGTGCATGCACAAATCCAGAGTGATGGTAGCAAACTATGGACAGACCCAAAACCAATGATAGCAGGCAGATAATAGCTTTAGTTAAAAAATACAGATAATGGCTCCTTTAATGTTTGTTTGCACCCAACATGAAACTCATAGTACACACCGGAGATTAACCAGATAGTAGACATATAGTACTGATTGCTGCCCCAATATGTACCCCACAACCATTTAAAAACTCAAGTTTCAGTAGTAGTTTGGACCTGACTCGGAGTCTAATAGGTGAACACGACGATAATGTAGCATGTCATCATATTAAGCGACGCATAACGTAAGCAGACACGGAAGAGTGCGACCTCTCTTGCGGACCCGTGTAGTCCTCAAGGTCATCTGCTCAGTTGATGATGGTAATGCAGTTGCCATGGCTGCCAGCGGCGGGGAAGAAGATCTGAGGCGGCGAAAGACAGTCTGGAGAGCGGATCCCTGCTGTGGTGAACCCTTCCGTCATTGGAGCAGCTGAGCTGGGGTGGAACATAGCGCCGCAGGAGCAGGACAAAGCACACAGGGTTTTCTTTGACACATATCTGTAAGAGAAGTAATTGAGTAAGGGCTTGTTTAAATTTGAGGATTCTAACAATGCAGGGATAGGAAATAGATAGGAATAGGATAGGAATGCACGTGCAAAACAGAGAATTTAAAAACACAGGATTTCTGCCAATCTGGGTGTTTGATTCACAACAATTGGAAGATCACAGGATGCAAAAAAGCATGGTCAGATTAAGTCAAACCACAAGAAAATGTACGGTTATAATGCTATTATGCTACTATCTCTTAGTCTTGTGCTTGATGAATAGGAATATGAAAAGGAGGAGAAGTGGAAATTAGAATTCCTACGGTTTTTCTTTCAAGGAGACACTAAAGGAACAAATCCTACAGTTTTCCTTTGCTCCATTCCTTTGCACCAAATTCATGAAAAGTAGTATCATAGGAAACTTTCCAATTCCGATGTTTTTCATTCACTTTTCCTTTCAAGCACTGGCGATTCTAGTTGGCAGGCTTGAGCAAGGAAAATCCTACAGTAAAAAAATGTTTTTGTGCTACTTATATTACTTTGGACTCAGGCCACTGCCATACTAGCTCAACTCCCAGGCCCATCGACAAATGCACAGCTCAAACGCGCAGAGATAAATAATGATGGCGTTCAAGAGAGTCCATCACGGATAGCTAAGTTGCCTGGTACCTCACTGCTTGTCATATAGTAGGATAAAATAATCGTATTTCCCGTTACTACGAGTGCTCAGTGGACAATATATATAACATGTAGAGTAAAAAAGAGATGCAACAAGTGTACAACCTCTTTGGCGAAGCCATGTCGATCTCAGCATGATTGGGTTGGCCGGTGAGGATGCTCCGGCTGACTTGGCTGTCGGAGGAGGGGAAGAAGATCTTAGGTGTCTGGAGATGGAGCCCGAGGTACTGCTCCGCTGTGATGGAGGGTTTCGTCGTTGGAGCAGCTCCGGTGAGTTGTACGATGCCGAGGCTGAAGCAAGACAAGAGAGACAACGAACAACGTTAACCTGAGTGGAATTCTAATAGCATCTCCAATACATGACGTAAAGTACATAACCACAAAGTGCTAGATGTAAAATACATCAGCCGCTCATCTCTGAACTTAACTTTCGAAACTGAATTTAACTGTCGAAACTGAACTTAACCGTCGAAACTGAATCTTGCTGTCGAAACTGAATTTGCTGTCAAAACTGAACGGACTAGCAAGGTGAGGCTACACGTCGGTCGACTGACTTCTTCATCTCTGGTCAGTTGATTTTGCAGCCGTTGGATACGAAATCAAGGGCCTGCGGTTCATCTTCAACCTCCATCCCCCTGAGCCGCCAGCCACCACCGGCCAAACAGCGCCCCCCCGCCGCTTGCGGCCGGCGGTGCGCCGCCCTGCCCGCCCCGAAAACACTCCCCACCGCCGGTCGGCCGCCGCCGCGGCCATCCCTCTAGGCCCCCCGTGCCGAGCTTTTTCTCTGGCGATCACCACGCCACCGCCTCGCCAATGCCCCGCCACCGCCGGTGACCATCGCCCCCATCCTGAACCCTAAGATAGATAGTGGGGTACCTCTCCGGCGAGCCCCCCTCCCCGCTGCGGCTGGTTCTTCCTTCACCCCGGCGAGCCCCCCCACCCCCTGAAAATCGACTGACCCAAAAGTCGATTCAGTTGACTGAAGTGTAGCTAAATCGGAGCAGCATCGCAAGCAAGAGCAAGAGCGAGAGCAGCAGCGCGAGCAAGGGCAATAGCAAGAGCAGACCAGGCAGGGGACCGAGAGCAAGAGCAGAGCAGCAGCGCGAGCGAGAGCTAAAGCAGCAGCAGCTCCTACGGATGTGGACGTCGCCGCCGAGGGAGCGACGCCGTGGAGGAAGTGGCCGACGACGCCGCCGTGGATGGAGCCGCGCCGTGTCGGCTCGGGACCGAGTGCCGGCAGCACCGTGGGATCGAATCAAGAAGAAAATGCGGCGATTAGTATACAACCTCTTTGGTGGCGCCGATTAGGCCGCAGCTTCATCCGAGGAAACGGTGATGATGATGCTCTTCCGGTGGTGCAGGTGAAGAGAGCGGTGTGGGAATGGAGGTGGCGCGAAAGACGAGGGGAACATCGGGGCAGCTCCTTGGAGGTGGAGGACGGGGTGGCTGAACCGGCGGGACGATGAGATCGACGACGGATCCTCATCTGGTACGGTGGATGAGGGACGTCGAGGTGTTGCTGTGGACGACGTCGTCGGGGAAGAGGCTCCGGCGGGGTGGCGGACGGAGCAGGGTGTGGGGTTTCGTCGTGGGTTTTCACGGCCTCGGTGTACGAATGGGTGGGCGGATGGGATGGAAGTGGGGAACCATGGCTTAGAGACGCGCTTGTCCGAAATGTGGGGTATGTTACGAAAGTACCCCCACCAATTTGAGGCGGTTCTTTCGGTTCAGGGGTACCATGGGCATTTCGCGTGTCGGGATTTCACAGGAGGTGGGAGTTTTCGCGCGCGTTGTAATTTCAGAATAGCAAGGCGCGGGTTGAGATGGAGGGAGTTGTCGGAGCACAACGAGACAAAGATATATCTTAAATATTTCGGGCTAACAAGGCGCGGATTGAAGAGGCGGGAGTTTCATAGCAGGATAGACAGAGACGCTAGCTTGAATTTTCGGCATAACAAGGCGCGGCCTGAAATTTCGGAAGAACAAGCTTAACGTGTACCAAAAAAAAGACAATTTGCACCTCAACACGCACAACACACACACAAACACCATTTAGACTAGAGTAAGGTACACGTGCATTGCACGCATGAGATTTGGCAACCAAATTATGAATAAATACCACATTATAGCATGCAAGCTTTGAGTCATATATGCATGATGTAGATGTTCGTTTAATTCTTATAGTTCATTTCAGTCAAAATCATCTAGTTTTTATAAGAAAGCTAATCTATTTTAAGATTCATGGAATTGTGCGTCGTAAGACATAAAGTAAAAACGAATAATGGCAAATCATGTAGAAAAACATTTGGGCAATTCTGATACGGAAGATTCTAGAAAAAATAAGAAGTGCTTGTGTTTTGATGTTTGTGCATTATGCTTAAGTTCAACCATGGAGTCTTCTAGATTATACATGTGGCGAAATCTGGTGGAATCTAGATGATATCCAACGGCCAGCAGTGCTCAAATTTGCCATCTTTGGACCATCGGATTCGCCTCATCCAACGACCATCTTTCAAAGTTAAAGTTACCCGCACAAAATATAAAAAAATATAAAATATAATATATATATAGGGGTATAGATATAGATATGTGATGCGAAAGCCGCCCATCATCTCCAATTAGAATAGTGTGTCCATGCACGGATGCGACGTGGCCAAATGATGACTGCCGTCGGTATCTCAAATTCAAATCAGTCCGACCTTGTTCAATGTGTATACATTACAACATGCTCGTTTCCAAACCACACCGCGCAGATCTCCGTTATATTCATGCATGCATGGGTTTCAAACATCAGGATCTCTTATTCAAATATTTGAATTCAACTTTACATTGATTATGACCTCACATATTCTTTTACACCCACACAGTAGTCTTCTCTTTATAATTGTACCACTAACTTTCTCTCGTGCATGCATGCACACACACTACCAGTCGGCATTATCCATCGCACGCATACAATCTTTTTCTTCAGGTCGGTCTCCCATGAAGGCACACACCCACACACATCCCCCTCTCCATCATATCGGGCATTCTTTATCTCTCACGCGTGCATGCGCAACGATCGATGTTCCTCTATGTATGTGTGTATATAGCTAGGTATTTCATAGTTTTCCACACAAACCGATTAATCGATATATCCAGTGAGGTCTCACCCTCTTTCCCACGTCCACATCGATCAATCTATACCTCTCTATATAGGATTAACATATATAGCTAATACACCCACATTAATTATATATCCAACGTCCCCCTCTCATCATCCATGCCTTCCGCTTCATCTCTCAGACGCGTGCACAATGGCGAAGACAGGGGGCAGTAAGGGCCCTGCCCCCCTCCCCCTAACATCACCATATATCGAGGCTAATATGAATGTGATCATTAGACAATTGCTGCTAAAAATGGTTTAAGTTCATGAATTGACCCTCCTCGTGAAGGATTAGCAATGCTTGGCCCCCTAGCTCATTTATTTTTCATGGCTCCGCCACTGCGCGCAACAGCGCACGTGTTCGCCCCCTCTCTCTAAATATCGATCTCGCACTTGTGCATTCCTTCATAGTCTCCCTCCACTCGGCCCCTCGCACCATCTTCTAGCCCCCACCGGATTTTGCCACATGTACAATCTAGCAGACTCCATGGTTGAACTTAAGCATAATGCACAAACCTCAAAACAACAGTGATTCTCTTGTTCTAGAATCTTCCGTATCATAACTGCCCAAACTTTTTTTCTAGTTGAATTTCCATTATTTGTTTTTACTTTATGCTTTACAACGCACAATTCCATGAATCATAAAATAGATTAAGGGCTTCTTTGATTCAAAGGATTCTCAAAGGAATTTTGGAGGATTATAGTCATTAGGAATTTTTCCTATCTTGGTTGTTTGATTCGTAGGATTGTAAACCATAGGAATTTTTCCATATGATTCATTTGCACTAGATTTCGTAGGAAACATCCCATCCACTCAAACCTCTTTGAAAGAATTCTGCGTTTTTTCTATGCACAATCACTCGTACAATCCTGTAGGATTCAAGACGACATTCCACTATAATCCCATGTTTTTCTTATTCCCGCGTTCTTAGCTTTTTTATAAAAACTAATTGATTTTGAATGAGATGAACTATAAGAATTAAAAAAAGGGCTACATCAGGCATATGTGACTCAGAGCTTACATGCTATAGTGTGGTATTTATTCATAATTTGGTTGCAAAATCTGATGCGTGCAATGCACGTGTACCTTACTAGTACTTCGAGTATGTGCAAAACACGTAAATCAGAATACCAATGGCACGCTACACAGTGTCTCTCTTACAGTTCATGAAGCCACGTGGCACATGTGGAGGCGTTGTCGCGACCTCCTTGCGTGGATTGATCACAGTGACGTGCTGCTGGTTCCAGAAGAATGTACTCGTCCTCCCTGAGCCATACTGGCGGTACATGCACGAAGCGAAGATGTGCACGCACTCATTCCCTCGCACGCACACGCGGGTACACGGGCGGACGCAATTTTGTACCAAGATCCACCCCATGTGATAATTTGACGCGTGTAAAGTCGTTCACTTCATTGATGGTCAATTAATACAGCGCATGCAAATTGAGTGGACGTGAGGGCGGAAGAAAGACATTATTACTCCACTGCGCGCATGCAAGTTGTTAAATCATGGGTTGCTAGTAGTACTTCCATTGGTCTCCTTCGTATTTTGTGCCAATTTTTGACAATAACATAATATTTACGCATTTGAGCAGTGTAGTACTTGAAATTTATGTTCCGCTAAACTCATCGGGAGCCCTTTCGGGCCTCGAAACCAAAACCATCAATTAATCTTTACCTTGTTCCCATCACATTCGAAAGCCTGCTCACACCTACTAGTACGTACCAAACCTGAACGTGTTCCCACTATGCAGGTATTAGTACTAGTGCTAGTACTTAAGTTATAAAAAGGGGAACTACCTAACCGAAAATTACTCTACCTTTCCTCCTCATAAGTGCTTCTTCTTCGTCCATCGTTTCCATGGCCGGTGAGCAGAGCTCTAGGTCGAGAACTACTCGTAACAAGGGAGCGGCAACCAAGGCTGCAGAAAAAAAGAGGGCTCGCCGCCACGCAGAGACCTCGAAAGATCTCTCACGGGCAGGCGATGGCTCCCAGGAGCGCCCTAGCCGCGGAGGCGAACATGCCGACTCGGCGGAGCTGGAGTCGCTATCCCTCGACGGCATGCCCGATCAGCTCAATAAGCAGAAGGAGTTCATCCAAGGCTTGATGGAGTTGCTGAAGGAGAGCCACCACGACATGCCCGCTGAGCTCAATCAGCAGGGGGAGTTGACCGCCGGCTTGGTGATGCTGCTGAAGAAGAGCATTGCCTCGGAGAAGAAGGCGACCGGCGAAATCCTGCGACTTCAGGAGGACAAGGTGAAGCTCTGCCACGAGATCGACCTGTTGAAGGAGAAGAACGCTGGCTGGAAGAAGCTGCATGAGAATAGTAGTTCCTCGATGAAGATGCTGCAGGCCCTCGTCATGGAACGGAAGGAGGAGTTGGTGAAGCTCCGCATCGAGCACCCGACTGCTGTCAAGGTACGTAATGCGGCCGTGGAACAGATGATGAAGGCTCGCATCAAGAAATCCCGCGTCATGGACAGAATGAAGAATGGCGGAGGAGACGCGCAAGGAGATGGAGGTCGTGGAGGCGATGAAGAAGCAGTTACGACTCCGCGGTGAATTAGATCATTTTGGGTGATAATCTTCCTTCTTCTTTTGCTCCTGTGTTTCATCTTTTCCTTCGGGTGTTTCGCCGCACGTGTCACGTTCTCTGCGAGGCATGAATAGAACAATGTTTTTTTTGAGGAAATGAATAGAACAATGCTAACAATGAGATGACTAGCAAATTAGATCATTTTTTAACGCCATATGGCACTGGGCTGCCGTGTTTCGTGCTCCTCCATCGCCGTACTACTCCAGTGGAAAACTTGAGTATACCGCACGGTTCTTTGCTCCTCCTCGATCAGGTCGTCGGCGCATTTATACAAGCAGTCAAATCACAAGGCCCCGCCTTCCAACAGTAATGAGCTGTCAAATCACAAAGGCCCTCGCCTCTCGTGAAACCGACCAAGCTAGACTGCCCCGCCCTCTAGCCTTTTAAAAAATGTATACTTTTGTACAACAGTAGTATCGATGGATTGCGCCATGGAGCAAAACTTGAAATTAAAAAAAGGTGGTACATATAGAGAGCGCTCGTCGCCAAATTATGCATATAGTACTATTAAAAAGGCTAGTCACAATAATGGTGTCCAGCACAACCCACCCCTCAAATAAAACTAAGAGGGTGCTTGGATACGTTTTAGTCCCATGACTAAAAGTAGTGGGACTAAAACATGCTAGCCTTACCCATGCTTGGATCCAAATACTAAAAAGGCTAAAATCAAGTTAATGAGCATTTATTATCCTCCAAACCCTCCAATCCAGAACTCGCCTGTGTTAAAGGAGAGGAGTTAAATGAGTAGAGAGAGGACTAATCCACACTTTAGTAGGGGTACCCTGACTAAAAAAAATTAGTCTCAAGACTAGGTTTAGCCCCTCTTTAGTCAGGGGTGCTTGGAACTTTAGCCTCTTAAAGAGACTATTTTTAGTCAGACTAAAATAAGTCCCTTGGATCCAAGCACCCTCTAAGCATCCTGGAATTCTTTGACAAAACTAAGCACCCTGAAATTCTTTGACAACTAAACTGCTGGCTATATGATGTTGGCCATATATATTGTACGTATATAATGTGAAGAAACGAGTGGTAGTACTATACCAACTAAATGATGAAATGTAAGAAATACTAATATGTACGTACTGAAGAGTTAAAGTAAAGAGAAGAAACATAACATAGTTCTGCTGGGGGCTCAACACAACACACCCCTCAAATTAAATTAAGCACACCTGAAATTAAACTTTGCAACTATTCTGGTAGACACTGCATTAGAACCAGCATGAGCAACGACACTGCTACCTTACTCGGAGTCCTCGTCCACGTCCTCGACTTCGTCCTTGTCCCTCTTCCTCTTGGCCGATACTTCTTTGCTTGAACCGCACACTTGGCTGTTGCTGTTCATCCAACCCTTGTAGATATTGAAGCAAAGGTAGCCATCCATTGTAGCGTAGTGGATGTGGTCTATATCTAGTACATTCCGCTGCCATGTATGACGATGAAACGTGTATGGAGGTTTCTCCAGTTTACCGTACGAAGGATGAACCATGGCTCCTACCAGGGTCAGCATTGAAGGCTGATGAGAGGACACCAGCCGATTCTTCTGGAGGTCAAAGGTGTTGCCTAAAACGAGGCCTATCCGACGCAGGACTTCTTTGTCGTTACCAAAGTCTACAGTAACGAATTTGACTAGGTTGCTCTCGAGGAAGTCCTTAAAATCCTGGCACTCAACGTCGGCATGGCATATGTGGTAGACCAAGCATAAGTCATGCACGCAAACTTGGATCACGGCGGGCTTCTTCCTCTCTTCGTCCTTTAGATCCTTCTCTTGTCCCAGGACTGTGGTGTACTCAACATCTAGCCCAGCGACCCACTCATCATCTGAGTCTTTGAACATGCGTCTGAAGCGAGAAAGGCATCCTTTCACTATCGCGGAAGAATGGGTGTAGATGACGTCGAACTCATCGCCGGTGATGGTTCTAACCTTGTACTCACCGCCGATCGTGGAGATTTGGGACGCCATGGATTTGGGAGGAGGGTTAGGATTAGTGGAACTGCCGTAATGTGAATGGACGGGACGACTAGGAGCGAACCACCGTCGTATTCAAGGACGTGCGGGGACGAGTAGGAGCGAACTGCCAGCGTGCGAGCGGCAGGGTAGTGGCTTTTCATTCTCCCATGATACGGGCTTCCGAGAGCCCTTGGATCTGAGATCGAACGGTTGCATGGCGTGATTCTAGACCTATGGGTGAATATCCTATCCTGGAGGGTTATTCTGTAAATTTTCAGCAACTTAGCATGCGACCGTTTGATCTCAGATCCAAGGGATGCCAGCAGCCCATATCATGGTCGCGCCTACCATGACCGTCGCATCGCTTGCGCGGTCGCGCCCTTGGAGGTTTAACACGGTGCGTTAGGCTATCTGATGTTGGCATGTCATACATAGTCATCACTTAGTCACTCATACTACAACAAGGTTGGCTATAAGTGTAATTTTTTTTACTCCTCTCTATCTCTTTCTTCGTACTCCCTCCGTCCCATAATATAAGAACGTTTTTGACACTAGTGTAGTGCCAAAAACGTTCTTATATTATGGGACACAGGGAGTACTAGTATTTATTGCATTTGCCAAGGAGTGACCTCTTCCAATGAAATGGTGTTGCTAATTTTGCTTCATTTAATTAGCTATAGACTCAAAATTGTCTTTTCACCTAGGTACACGCGCTTAGCACCGTTTCTTCCTTGGGTCACCAAACTAGTCTCTCTCTTCTTGATTAACTTGCCACATCAGACATTATGCCTATGTGGCAAGCTTAAGAACCTGTAGGAGCAAGTAAAAGTAAGTACAATAGTGCGCTTTACATGGCATTTTTGCATATGTGGAGGAAAGAGAGGCAAGGAAAAAGTGAAGTGAGCTCTCATGCAAGAGCCAGCCTCTACTACATGGTGGAGCATTGGGAGAGGCACCTGTATGGAGGTGGTCAGGAATCGGGAGACTCACGCCGGTCGTAGCGCCGCAGTTAAAATGATAATGGCAAGGCAAATCACGGGGCCCCACCTGTCCAGCAGTAACTCGCTGTCAAATCACACAGCCCTACGTTTGTAGCAGCCTACTCCCTCGTCTTCTCGCGTCTCTGTCGAACCGACTAGGCAGAACTGCCCCACCTACCGTGCAGGAAAAGCCCCGCCCTCGACTTTTAAATAATATACAGTATACCAATTTTGTATCCATGGATTGCGCCTGCGCCATGGAGCAAAGCGTCTAGAAAACGGCGGTACACATGTACGGAGTATACAGCACGCCCGTCGCGTTCGCGTCGCACTCCAGACGGTTGGTCGGTCTGGCACGCTGCTCTCCGAATGGAACGCGCGTCATATTGCGTTTGCACACACATGTGGGACGGCAATTGAGAACCGACCATAGGCACACTCCCCGGCCCCGCAAGTCGGGTGACTTAATAGAAGAGGGAGACGATCTATAGTACTAGATAAGTGTTGTACTACGTTGGTGCCTGGACGATCCCTGCAAGACACGGAAGATCAGTTCGTCCATGCATGTGAAGAGACTCCAGCAGACAAGCCTGGATTGGCTATCGTCTACATATCATGCAGGCTGTGTTGTACATGGCTGTAGTTGTGGTGAGAAATCTAAAAAAAGGTTTCTTGTCATCTCGCAAAATTAGGTGTCATGTGCTTCGGATCACTGCGAGGGTTAAACAGCGACAACTGAGTGCCATTTTTGAGGGTGTCCTGCCAGAGCGAGCCGGTGGAGTCTTCGTCGACCGAACCCAACTGCAGGAGGAGAAAAGCAGTTGGCCCGACGACGCTTCCCCGCCATCGTCTCCCTCGCCGTTCACATCGTCTCACGGGGCGGCTGTCTGCCGCCGAGGAATAGGAGGGGGCTGCCCCCCCAGCCCAATAGTCGGGCAGATTGTGAATCGTCAGGAGGAGCTTAGGGTTGTCAGTATTTGCAGGTTGTGAATTGTGTTTTGTGTTTTGTATTTTGAGAGTACTTTCAGATATGAATGTCGTTTGAATTTCAGATTTGCAGTATTGAGCATATGAAGTATTTTATGAATTCTAGAGATCTATTTTTAGCACGAGAAGAAACTGCAAGTTCAGTTTCAGATAAGAAACTGCAACTTTCAGAGGCAGAGAATTTATATTAACACGGCCTTTTCAAACAGGGTTAACATCATGTTGGAAGTTTTATTCATGGTCGAAAATGGAACTACCAGCCAGTTAACATCATGCTGATCAACATTCATGCATAGCACATCTTCATATGATGCACAGTCAAAATGCCCACACAATGTCGAGTGTGCGAAACACAGAGAAAACGAGGGACGAAGTTTTGTCAAGTGTTGGATGTGGTTTTGGGCTGCCCTGTCTAGGCCTGCTCCCTCCTCCCCGCGGCCGGCTCTGCTGCCGCGCAGGCCTCACCGCCCCACCATACTCCCATCACTGGCCTAGCCATCCCTCTACTCACCCACACCTGTTGTTATTCTCCGGCGATGGCAAACGAACCAGTAAACCCTCGTACAGTCGTACTCCCCTTCGCGTGGGAAACAACTGCCGAGTCTTCCCTGCCCCCGTGTCGTTCCCTTCCTAGGCCTCGCCGTCGTCCACCGCCCTGGTGCTCTCGGCGGGGCCTGGTCAACGTGGTCAACGACCGACATGCATCTGAAGTGGACTGTACATGGAGAGGCCGACAGCTGGGTCCACGGCTGCACGCAAGGAAATGCCTCCTTATTACGTGCAAAATAATGATTCCTCCACCTGACATCAGGGACCCACCGAAAGGGCCTCTGTATTTCGCGAAAAAATGTTACCGCCGCTGACAGCGCGGACCCACCAGCTATATCTTCGCACGCAAGGAAGTGCCTCCTTATTTTGCACCCAAAAAAATGAATACTCCCCCTGCTAGCTGGGACCCACCATGGTGGGAGGCTGACTTGTGGGCCTACTAAGTTGACTGGGACGGGGGCTTTGTCAACTTTAGTCAATATGAACGATTCTAGCTCCAGTGGCCGTACGATGTCCATCCAACGGCTGTAGTGCTTCTTCAACCTCTAGTCTTCTTGCTCCAGCCGCCCAAAGCAGCGCCGGTCGTGCCGCATGCTCCTGCCTCCCGTGGCTGGCTGTGCTGCCGCGGTAGTGGCCTACTATTCCCACCGCTGGCCAGGCCCTGCAGCGACGGCAGCCTCACACCGTAGCCGAACCAGTGAACCCTCATACTCCTCTCCGCGCGGGCTTCCACTGCCGTGTCTTCCCCGGCTCCGCGTCGTCCCCTTCCTAGGCCTTGCCGTCATCCACCGCTGTGGTGCTCTCCGCGCGGCGTGGTCAACGTGGTCAAGGAACGACTTCCATCAGAAGAGTACTATACGTGGAGAGGCTGATAGCTGGGTCCACGGCCACATCCCAGTTTTTTTTGTGATTTGCCAAGTAAGTCGCTTCGTCAGGCCTGTTGGGCTGCAAATCTTTTAAGACGAGGAGAGCTTTCATTCGGCTGGCCGAGAAAATGGCCCATCAGTAATGAGAAATGGGCTGTACATTTTTAAAACACATCAAACCGGCAATTAGTTTCAAATATCTTTTTTTTCATTTTGAGATTTTAAATTACATTAATTTTTATGCGTGGAGAATTTTTTGGATTTTATATTGATATACATTTATTTTTAAAATCAGTTTGAATGTGAGTCAAAATTTCGGGATTAAAAACAGTTCGGACCGCACCGAAATATGCAAAATTTTGTATAATTTTTTAACCGTGGCCACAATATGGGCTGTAATGCTAACAAAAAGAATATGGGCTCCAAAAAAACTTTAATAATTAGCAAAGGGGTTGTAAATTATTAGAAATAATGGCAGATGGGCTGTATGCTGTTTTCCACAGATTTGAGGCTTTCCTAAAAAAAGGTTGACGCACATGCAGTGACTGTTGGATGGCCATCCAACGGCCGTCGTGCTTCTTCAATCTCTGCTCTTCCTGCTCCAGCCGCTCAAACAAGCGCCGGTGGGACTGCCTGCTCCCTCCTCCCCGCGGCCGGCTCTGCTGCCGCACAGGCCTCACCGCCCCACCGTACTCCCATCGCTGGCCTAGCCATCCCTCTACTCACCCACACTTGCTGTTATTCTCTGGCGACGGCAGACGAACCATTAAACCCTCGTACAGTCGTACTCCCCTCCGCGTGGGAAACAACTGCCGAGTCTTCCCTGCCTCCAGTTCGTTCCCTTCCTAAGCCTCGTCGTCGTCCACCGCCCTGGTGCTCTCGGCGTGGCCCGGTCAACGTGGTCAACGACCGACATGCATCTGAAGTGGACTATACGTGGAGAGGCCGACAGCTGGGTCCACCGCCGCACGCAAGGAAATGCCTCCTTATTACGCGCAAAATAATGATTCCTCCACCTGACATCAGGGACCCACCGAAAGGGCCTCTATATTTCACGGAAAAACGTTACCGCCGCTGACAGCTCGGACCCACCAGCTATATCTTCGCACACAAGGAAGTGCCTCCTTATTATGCACAAAAAAATGAATACTCCCCCTGCTAGCTGGGACCCACCATGGTGGGAGGCTGAATTGTGGGCCTACTAAGTTGACTGGGACGGGGGCCTTTGTCAACTTTAGTCAATATGAACGATTCTAGCTCAAGTGACCGTATGATGTCCATCCAACGGCCGTAGTGCTTCTTCAACCTCTGGTCTTCTTGCTCCAGCCGCCCAAAGTAGCGCCGGTCGTGCCGCATGCTCCTGCCTCCCGTGGCTGGCTGTGCTGCCGCGGAGGCCTCACCGCCCCCTACTATTCCCACCGCTGGCTAGGCCCTGCGGCGACGACAGCCTCACACCGCAGCCGAACCAGTGAACCCTCGTACTCCTCTCCGCGCGGGCTTCCACTGCCGCGTCTTCCCCGGCTCCGCGTCGTCCCCATCCTAGGCCTCGCCGTCGTCCACCACCGTGGTGCTCTCCGCACGGCGTGGTCAACGTGGTCAAGGAACGACTTCCATCGGAAGAGTACTGTACGTGGAGAGGCTAACAGCTGGGTCCACGGCCACAGCCCAGTTTTTTTGTGATTTGCCAAGTAAGTCGCTTTGTCAGGCCTGTTGGGCTGCAAATCTTTCAAGACGAGGAGAGCTTTCATTTGGCTGGCCGAGAAAATGGCCCATCAGCAATGATAAATGGGCTGTACATTTTTAAAACACATCAAACTGGCAATTAGTTTCAAATATCTTTTTTTTCATTTTGAGATTTTAAATTACATTAATTTTTATGCGTGGAGAATTTGTTGGATTTTATATTGATATACATTTATTTTTAAAATCAGTTTGAATGTGAGTCGAAATTTCGGGATTAAAAACAGTTCGAACCGCACCGAAATATGCAAAACTTCGTATAATTTTTTAACCGTGGCAACAATATGGGCTGTAATGCTAACAAAAAGAATATGGGCTCCAAAAAAAGCTTAATAATTAGCAAATGGGCTGTAAATTATTAGAAATAATGGCAGATGGGCTGTATGCTGTTTTCCACAGATTTGAGGCTTTCCTAAAAAAAGGTTGACGCACAAAAAGTCACTGTTGGATGGCCATCCAACGACCGTCGTGCTTCTTCAATCTCTGCTCTTCCGGCTCCAGCCGCTCAAACAAGCGCCGGCGGGACTGCCTGCTCCCTCCTCCCCGTGGCCGGCTCTGCTGCCGCGCAGGCCTCACCGCCCCACCATACTCCCATCGCTGGCCTAGCCATCCCTCTACTCACCCACACCTGCTGTTATTCTCCGGCGACGGCAGACGAACCATTAAACCCTCGTACAGTCGTACTCCCCTCCGCGTGGGAAACAACTGCCGAGTCTTCCCTGCCTCCGGTTCGTTCCCTTCCTAAGCCTCGTCGTCGTCCACCGCCCTGGTGCTCTCGGCGTGGCCCGGTCAACGTGGTCAACGACCGACATGCATCTGAAGTGGACTGTACGTGGAGAGGCCGACAGCTGGGTCCACGGCCGCACGCAAGGAAATGCCTCCTTATTTCGCGCAAAATAATGATTCCTCCACCTGACATCAGGGACCCACCGAAAGGGCCTCTGTATTTCGCGAAAAAACGTTACCGCCGCTGACAGCTCGGACCCACCATCTATATCTTCGCACGCAAGGAAGTGCCTCCTTATTACGCACAAAAAAATGAATACTCCCCCTGCTAGCTGGGACCCACCATGGTGGGAGGCTGACTTGTGGGCCTACTAAGTTGACTGGGACAGGGGCCTTTGTCAACTTTAGTCAATATGAACGATTCTAGCTCTAGTGACCGTACGACGTCCATCCAACGGCCGTAGTGCTTCTTCAACCTGTGGTCTTCTTGCTCCAGCCGCCCAAAGCAGCGCCGGTCGTGCCGCATGCTCCAGCCTGCCGTGGCCGGCTGTGCTGCCGCGGAGGCCTCACCGCCCCCTACTATTCCCACCGCTGGCCAGGCCCTGCGGCGACGGCAGCCTCACACCGCAGCCGAACCAGTGAACCCTCGTACTCCTCTCCGCGCAGGTTTCCACTGCCGCGTCTTCCCCGGCTCCCCGTCGTCCCCTTCCTAGGCCTCGCCGTCGTCCAGCGCCCTGGTGCTCTCGGCACGGCACGGTCAACGTGGTCAAGGAACGACTTCCAGCGGACGTGGACTGTACGTGGAGAGGCTGACAGCTGGGTCCAGGGCCGCAGCAAGGAAGTGCCTCCTTATTACGCGGAAAATAATGATTCCTCCACCTGACAGCTGGGACCCACCGGACGGGCCACTGTATTTCGCGAAAAAAACGTTTCCCCCTGACTGCTGGGACCCACCAGCTACATCTTCGCACGCAAGGAAGTGCGTCCGGGCAAAAAAACGATTCGCCCCCTGACTGCTGGGACCCACCAGCTACATCCTCGCAGGCAAGGAAGTGCCTGACAGTCGGGACCCACCTGGTCGAAGCGTACGCAGCGTTGTCATTTTGGTCGCGAACGTGTACGTACATATATACTGGTGGATGTGGAGGCGCGCACGTGTCATAGTAGAGGTGCGTACGTGTCATAGTAGAGGCGCGCACGTAGCATGTACACCTACGTACAGTGGCCAGGGTGCAAGAAAGAAAATACGGCCACATATGTGTACATACGGGCGGGGTCTCGAACGCCTACTCGCGCATACGTACGGCCAGGGCTCGTGTACATGGCTGGGTCGTAACGGAGAAACAGCGTCGTCGTCGTGTTCATGGGGAGGCAACGGAATGCGTCGTGTTCATGGGGAGGCAACGGAATGCATCGTGTTCATCGGGAGGCAACGGAACGCAAGGGAGCCAACCGGCTTGGTCGGAACAGAAAGCGTGGTCGTGTTCATCGGGAGGGCTTGGACGGAACAGGCGATGGAAACGAGGCCTGGCGTACCGCACAACGGAGGAAACGGACCTCCTACGTTCGGAACGGGGTCCTGTTGATCGGGAGGGGTGTGGCGTACCGCAAAATGGAGGAAACGGACCTCCTACG
>NC_057811.1:185188104-185222453 GCF_018294505.1 Triticum aestivum | reverse complement strand
CAACACTCACTGTTCATCCCAGAGGCAGCATCGATCGGCTTCAGTTAGCAGCAGTAGCGAAGGAATCGCTCGATCGGGTTCAGTTAACAGCCATCGATCGATCGCTCGGGTTCAGTAACGCGTAGCCTGCAGTGCAATCGCTCGGGTTCAGTTAGAGCCCAACGCCTCACTCGGGTTCAGTTAGAGCCAACGCCTCGCACACACGCGCGTACGTGTACGAGAGAAACGCGCATCGCTCGGCCCCCGACCTCCCACCGTAACCGGGAACTCCCCGAAATTTTCCTCGCCCTCGCTTCTACCATGGTTTTTTCCGTCATGGACGGCCCAAAGAATGTCATGCAGCTGCGTCTCCGGCCCGCCCAGGACGAAAAGCCCATTTTCTGTCATGATTTTTTGTCATAGAAGTAGGAACCCACCACATCTATGATGATACCGGGTTTTGTCACAATTATCGTCATAGAAGTGTCATATGTATGACAGAAAAAAATTTCGTTCAGCCCAAAATGTCACGGATGTGTCTTTTTTTGTAGTGATTTATCATGATATAAGGAAATATAAATAATAATTTTATTATTGCCTCTAGGGCATATTTCCTTCAATGTATGTTGTGATTCCCTTAGTGGTGTCATGTGAACGTCGACTACATGACACTACACCATATTTGGGCCTAAGGGAATGCATTGTGGAGTAGAAATTAGATGATGGGTTGCGAGAGTGATAGAAGCTTAAACCCCAGTTTATGCGCTATTCCGTAAGGGACCGATTGGATCCAAAAGTTTAATGCTATGGTTAGAATTTATTCTTATTACTTTTCTCGTAGTTGCGGATGCTTGCGGGAGGGTTAATCATAAGTAGGAGGTTTGTTCAAGTAAGAACATCACCTAAGCACTGGTCCACCCACATGTCAAATTATCAAAGTAGCGAACACAAATTGAACCAACATGATGAAAGTGACTAGATGAAATTCCCGTGTACCCTGAAGAATGCTTTGCTTATCATAAGAGACTGTTTCCTTTGCCTCAAAAGGATTGGGCTACCTTGCTGCACTTTTGTTACTACTACCATTACTTGCTTGTTACAAATTATCTTGCTATCAAACTACTCCGCTACTTACGATTTCAACACTTGCAGACATGACCTTACTGAAAACCACTTGTCATTTCCTTCTGCTCCTCGTTGGGTTCAACACTCTTACTTATCGAAAAGAGCTACAATTGATCACCTATACTTGTGGGTCATCAAGTACCCCCTAACTAGATCTAGCCTTGTCAAGAAGAGCTTTTTCCACTTTTGATCTCCCTAACTACATCATCATCTCACCGTGCTCGATCTCGAGATAGGTGATTAAAAATTTATGCTTTTGCAAGAATGGAAATATGTGTATGTGTGTGTGATATGACATAATCGGGCGATATGATGGAAATTGTGTGTGTGGCATGAGTTGACGCCGAATTGTGCTTGTGAGTTGCCTATGTTTTGCCGAAATGTCGATTTATTTCCATTTCGGCGAATTCCGGGCAAACTCTATATGTACTATTTTTAGGGAAGGTCATGCGGATTTTTGTATGACTTTGATGCATGCATGCATGCATTTTTATAATCAATTTGTTTATTATTACCATGCAGGCGTTCATGATGGTCAGTGTAACGATGGTGGACAGGTGGTTGCGGTCGGCGGTGCAAGACATGAAAGAAAATAACCTGACAGAGGTTTATGTCTGTGTCGAAGATGCAAAGGAAGAGTTTGGCTTGACCCCTACGACGATGGTCATGTCGAAGCGCACCTGCTCATGACTGGTTTAATGGATGGCTATACTCGGTGGATAATTGAAGATGAGGATGATGATATTGAGGACGCCGACGGGGCAGGCAATGACGACACGGGGCAAGATGAAGAGATGATCGATAATGGCGACGCAGAAGGGGCCGGACATGGCGGCAGGGAAGAGGCCGGACATGGCGGCGGAGAAGGGGACGGACATGGCGGCGGAGAGAACATGGACTCCACGCTGCAGAATTCGTCGGTACTAAGTTCAATCGTGTAGGACCCTCATGTTCAAGCACTGCTTTGCAAGGAGACTAGTACTGAAGAGCTGCTTCTATAGAGGAGGCCAAGCTGGAGCAACTGGTGGTAGACTCGAACACTCCATTGTATCATGGTTGCAATCCTGAGGTGACCCGCTTGAGTTTCACGCTCGAACTCCTGAAGACGAAGGCTAAAAGCAAATGGACCGACACTAGCCTCGATGAGCATCTCAAGTACCTAAAGGATGTTCTTCCCGCGGGGAATCTATGTCCTACTAGTGTGGATGAGGCCAAGAAGATCGTGTGCCCTCTTGATCTGCCGCATGTTAGATACCATGCATCATCAGTGATTGCATAATTTATCGGAAGGAGCATGTGGAAAAAACAAGCTGTCCGGTGTGCAATGCTTCTCGATACAAAAATGCCATGAAGAAATATCCCCAGAAAGTTGTATGGTACTTACCGATCACTCCCTGTCTCCAGCGGTATTTCGTAGATCCCAAGGAAGCAAAGCTCATGCGCGGGCACGCGGGGAGGAAGAAGCCCGCCGATGGAGATGATCCGAAGCTAAGACACGTCATGGATGGAAGCCAGTGGAGAGCGTTCAACGGCGAATATCAGTATTTCGCATGTGATGTGCTACCTCTTGAGCTTGCGTTGGTTTCTCCTTGAAGAGGAAAGGATGATGCAGCAAAGTAGAGTAAGTATTACCCTCAGCTTTTGAGAACCAAGGTATCAATCCAGTAGGAGACAACGCGCAAGCCACCGAATACCTCCAAAAACAAACACCAACTTGCATCCAACGTGATAAAGGGCGTTTGTCAATCCCTTCCGATTATTTGCAAAGTGAGATCTGATAGAGATGGATAAACGGTAAAGTAATATTTTTGGTACTTTTGGTTTATGGAACGGAAAGTAAAAGATTACAAAGAAAGTAAATAGGAAACTGAAATTGTAGATCGGAAACTTATATGATGGAAAATAGACCCCGGGGCTATAGATTTCACTAGAGGCTTCTCCCAAGATAGAAATTATTACGGTGGGTGAACAAATTACTGCCGAGCAATTCATAGAAAAGCGCAAAGTTATGACGATATCTAAGGCAATGATCATGAATATAGGCATCACGTCTATATCAAGTAGACCGAAATGATTCTGCATCTACTACTATTACTCCACACATCGACCGACTCCTGCCTGCATCTAGAGTATTACGTTCATAAGAACAGAGTAACGCATTAAGCAAGATGACATGATGTAGTGGGATAAACTCAAGCAATATGATGAAAACCCCATCTTGTTATCCTCGATGGCAACAGTACAATACGTGTCGGTTCTCCTTCTGTCACTATGTTTGAGCACCGCAAGATTGAACCCAAAGCTAAGCACTTCTCCCATTGCAGGAAAAACCAATCTAGTTGGCCAAACCGAATAGATAGTTTGAAGATACTTGCAAAGATATCAAATCATGCATATAAGAATTTAGAGAAGATTCAAATAGTATTCATATATAAGCTGATCATAAATCCACAATTCATTGGATCTCGGCAAACACACCGCAAAAGAGTATTACATCGAATTGATCTCCAAGAACATCGAGGAGAACATGGTATTGAGAATCGAAGAGAGAGAAGAAGCCATCTAGCTACTAGCTATGGACCCGTAGGTCTGTGGTAAACTACTCACCCTTCATTGGAGAGGAAACGGTGTTGATGTAGAAGCCCTCCCTGATCGAATCCCCCCTCTGGCAGGACGCCGGAAAGGGCCCCTAGATGGGATCTCACGGGTACAGAAGGTTGTGGCGGTGGAAAACTGGTTTCGTGCCCCCCTGGAAGTTTTTTGGATATTTGAGAATATATAGGAGAAAGATCTAGGTCAGGGGGTCACCGAGGGGCCCACAAGGTTGGGGGCGCGCCCTACCCCCTGGGCGGGCCCTCCACCATTGTGGCTGCCTCGTTGCTCTTCTGACTTGCACTTCAAGTCTCCTGTGTGTCTTGTGGTCCAAGAAAAATCATCGCGGAAGTTTTATTCCGTTTGGACTCCGTTTGGTATTCATTTTGTGAAACTCTAAAACAAGGAAAAAACAGGAACTGTTGAGGATATAACCGTTGGAGTCACCCGCCCAGGAGGGGCCGGGTTACCCATGATGGTCACTACGCGAAGCCCAGTACCAAAGATGAAGACGGCGGGTCAGTAACGGGCCCAAAACCCGGAGATGGCTTAAGGCCCGTAGCATTAGCCGCCGTTAGGGTAAAACTTGTAGTGTAAGGCAAGAATAGTTGAGAGTCCGAGACGGACACTCTTATGAGCCGGCCGGGACTCTGAGGGCCGCTGGGCGTCAACCTCTCTATATAAAGGGACAACCCGGCGGCGGTTCAGGACAAGTAAGATCTCGTCGAGAGCCAGGCATAGCAATTAAGCTCCCGGGTCATCGAAACCATAAGCAATACCACCTCAACTGGACGTAGGCTTTTACCTTCACCATAAGGGGCCGAACCAGTATAACCCTCGTGTTCCTTGTCCCGCTTAACCCCTTTAAGCTTCCTAGTTGCGATGGCTCCACGACTAAGTCCTAGCACGAGGACATCTGTCGTGACAATTCCACGACAGTTGGCGCCCACCATGGGGCCAGCGCACGGTGGATTTGAGTTCTTGAAGGGCAGCTTCGAAGGGCTCAAGGGATACGCTGTGGGCCGGATGACCAAGAGTCGTCGCGGCAAGCTCTACATCGACGATGCAAACTGGGGCCCCGACGCCGGCTCAATTGAGTACGGGTACCGGGTCCCCTTTGGCGGAATTCATGTCTTCATTGGCAAGATTGGAGAGCCGGGCCTTGAGCCGGATCTCTGCGCCGATCTCATCGAGACGGCTCAGCGCGCACGACCCGCCCGGGCTCTACCTGCCTTGAAGCACGCTTTTGTGGGATGTGTTCATGGAGGGCTCTCTGATGGATCTGGATCTGGTGACGAGACGGCCGCCGGCTCTGACGGCGAGTCGTCCACAGATGAGTCAAACTCATTGTATCAACTTAAACATGGCAGGCTCAGGGGTTGTTCCGATGGTGACAGTATTCCGGACCCTTTTGAGCCGCCGAGCCGGGTTGGAATCTTCATGGCTGGTGCACTGCCTGTTCAAAACCCTGCCGCTGGGTCAGGAAACCCGGTGCCCTCGCCGGCTCAGGTGCTGATGGATCTCACGGACAAGATGACGGCCCTGTTGACCGCCACGGTTGACCCGGCGGATCAAGCTCAGCATGACGCGGAGGTGGCGTAGTTAAAGTTAGATCTAGTGAAAGCCAAGGAGGAACTGGCGGCGGAAGGGATCAGGATGGCTGCGGAGAGGGCGGCTCTCGACGCCCAGACTCAGTTGATTCAGGCGCAGTCCTTCCGGCTCACGATGGATCAAAACGCGTCCAATGAGGTCATGAGAAGGAGGCATCAAAAGGCCCAATCTCGACTCCCTCCGGTCTACGATCCTCGAAACCTCTTCAACACGCCAGGTGCAGGGTCTAGTAACCCGCCGGAGATCATAGTGCCCGGGGCTGGGACACCTATTCAGCCACAAGTAATGGGGCCTCCCCGAGTGAACCCTGCCCTGCCTCAGTATGTGCCAATACCACCGGGTCATTATGCTAACCCGCTGGAAAACATGGTTGCCGCGGCGGCACGGCTGGCGGCTCTCCCAATTGACGGCGACTCTCCAACGGCTGTTGAAACCCGCCGGGTCAGAGAACTCCTTCAGACAGCGCTGGCGCAGCAAGAGGCGTACTCTTACAGCCGGGACAGGATCCATTCAACCCCTCGTCCAGGCCGGAGCCCGAGTTATAGCAGACACATGGTTTCAGCGACCGGCTCAAGTAATGTCCGACGCCATGACTTGCCCCCTGGCCATGGCCCGGCTCATAACGGAGCATTTCACGCAACAGACCAAGACAGAGCGCGGCAAGAGGTGGAGCAGGTGCCTCAGTTGACGGCTTACCAGACACCCCCGGCTTATCAGACGACTTCCGTCAACGTGGGTATCCCTACGAGGACTGGAGGTGTCCCTTGTTTAGTGCCGGCTCTCCGCAATGAACGTCTACCCAAGGACTTCAAAGGGCCTAGGAAGGTGCCTAATTATACGGCTGATATACAACCCGGAGCCTGGATCGAGAGTTACGAGATGGCCATGGAATTGCTGGAGGTCAGCGAAGCGGCGATGGCCAAGTACTTCACTATGATGTTAGATGGGACTGCCCGCACTTGGTTGAAAGGGCTGCCACCGAATTCCATCGGGTCTTGGGCTGAGCTGAAAGCCCGTTTCATCCAAAACTTCAAAGATACCTGTAGGCAGTCTATGTCAATTGTGGATTTAACTAACTGTAAACAGCAGGAGGGTGAGTCTACAACACATTGGGTTCGCCGGGTCAAGGAGATAATACATTCATCTGATAAGATGGATGCCGGCTCTGCAGTCTTAATGTTGGAACATAATTGTCGTTTCTTGCCCCTGAAAATGAAACTCGGGCAGCTCAAGCGTGACTGTAATGATATGGGTACGCTGATGGCGGCTCTCGTCAAGTATGCCGACTCTGATAGTACCAAGGACCCCGCGTCGGATGATGAAAGGACAGGGAAGGGAAAGAAGAACGGCAATGGCAAGGGTCCTCAGCATAACCCGGCGAACCAAGGAGGTGGCAAGCGTAAGGCCGACGGCAGCCTAGAGTTCGTGGCCAACGCCAGCTCACAGGGTAATAACCAGCGACGCAAGGGGAGGCCACCTCCCCGAGCCGGCGGGTCAGGCGACGCTGGAACAGCTGTTGAATGAGCCTTGTCCGAGGCATGGTTCTAGGGAGAAGCCAACTACTCATCTATGGAAGCATTGCGCAATCATGAAGGCCTTTAAGAATTCCAATGCCTTTAATGGCAACAATGGCCTGGGCGGCGGCTCAGGCGCTGGCGGTTTTCATGGCCTGGGCGGCGGCTCAAATTCTAATCCTCAGAACGGTCAAGGGGGCTTTAATCAGCAATCTGGCCAGGGTCATCAACAGCAGCAGGGGGGTTATCAGACCAATCCAAAGCAGCTTAACGGTGGACAGTATCACGTATTTACCACTAGTCTGTGTAAGCGAGATCAGAAGCTTCACAAGAGGGCTGTGAATGCTGTTGAGCCGGCGGTTCCACGCTATTTAAGATGGTCTGAGCAGCCTATTGTGTGGAGTAGGGATGATCACCCTCTCCGGGTTGATAATCCGGGTCACTTGGCCCTGGTGGTGGCTCCTCAGGTGGGAGGATATAAGTTTACTAAGGTGCTCATGGATGGAGGCAGCAGCATCAACATCCTCTATTATGAGACTTTCCGTCGTATGGGGTTGATTGATAAGAACCTCAGCCAGTCCAATACTATTTTCCATGGTGTGGTGCCTCGTAAGTCGGCTTATCCAGTTGGTAAGATCGAGTTGGAAGTGGCCTTTGGAGACGAATACAACTACAGGGTGGAAAAATTGACCTTTGAGGTGGTCAAGATAAGAAGTCTGTATCATGCCATATTTGGGCGGCCGGCTTACGCCAAGTTCATGGCACGGCCGTGTTACGTGTATTTACAGCTCAAGATGCCGGGCCACAATGGGACCATTACGGTTCATGGCAGCCGGAAGGTGGCCTTGGAGTGTGAGGAAGGCGATGCGGCTTATGCAGAATCTGTTTGTGCAACAGAGGAGTTGAAATTTTACAAGGACAATGTTGACCCAACAGATATGACCTCTCTGAAAAAGCCGACTACGGAGCATGAGCCGGCAATGAAATTTAAGTCGGCTGATGAGACTAAACTTGTTGATGTCGTTCCAGGTGATTCATCTCAGTAGTTTAGCATCAGTGCCAATCTGGATCCAAAATAGGAAAGCGCGCTCATCGAGTTCATCCATGAGAATAGGGACATTTTTGCATGGAAACCTTCTGACATGCCAGGTGTACCTAGAGAACTCGCTGAGCACACACTCAATGTTGATCCGAAATTCAAGCCGGTCAGGCAATTCCTTTGGTGGTTTAATGAGGAAAGGCGGAAAGCCATTGGAGAAGAGGTGGCCCGGCTCTTGGCGGCCGGGTTTATTGTTGAAGTCTTTCACCCCGAGTGGTTAGCTAACCCGGTGCTCGTGCTCAAGAAGAATGGCACCTGGCGGATGTGTGTGGACTACACGGACTTAAACAAGGCATGTTCGGCTGATCCTTTTGCCCTTCCCCGTATTGATCAAATCATTGATGCTACGGCGGGTTGCGAGCGCTTACGTTTCTTGGATGCTTATTCTGGATACCATCAGATTAAAATGGCAGTTAAGGACCAGGAGAAGACGGCGTCTCCCTTTGGAGCCTTCTGTTATGTGTCTATGCCTTTTGGACTCAAGAGTGCACAGGCGACTTACCAGCGTTGCGTGCAGAACTGTCTTCATAACCAGATTGGGCGCAATGTTCATGCTTATGTGGATGATATTGTGGTTAAGTCCAGGGAGAAGGAAACCTTGATAGATGACCTGAGGGAAACCTTTGATAATCTCCGGGTCTACAAGATGATGCTTAACCCGGCCAAGTGTGTTTTTGGTGTTCCTGCAGGCAAGCTCTTGGGTTTTCTGGTTTCTCATAGAGGCATCGAAGCTAACCCGGAGAAGATCAAGGCAATCACCTCTCTGGCTAAGCCGGCGTGTATAAACAACGTCCAGCGCCTGGCGGGTCGTATCGCTGCTTTAAGCCGGTTTATAAGCCGTTTGGGTGAGAAGGCCATGCCATTGTACCAGTTGATGAAGAAAACTGATGACTTTGTCTGGAATGATGCTGCTAATACTACTTTTGAGGATTTGAAGAGACAGCTGGCGGAGCCCCCAGTCCTTGCTGCTCCGGTTGACAAAGAGCCTTTATTGCTGTATGTAGCTGCTAACAGACGGGCCGTCAGTGTGGCTGTGGTGGTGGAGCGCAAGGAAGAGGGTAAGGAGCATCCGGTTCAGCGGCCGGTTTATTACGTCAGCGAAGTGCTCATCGAGTCCAAACAGCGATATCCACATTGGCAGAAGCTTGTTTATGGTGTGTTCATGGCAAGCCGGAAGCTTAAGCATTATTTCCAGGGTCACCCTATCACTGTGGTTAGTTCTGCTCCCCTTGGAGATATCATCCAAAACAGAGAAGCCACAGGAAGAGTGGCTAAGTGGGCTATAGAGCTCGGGCCCCATGGTCTAAAATACGTACCACGCACTGCTGTTAAATCTCAAGCTTTGGTGGATTTCATCAACGATTGGACAGAGCTACAAGTGCCCGAAGAAAAACCGGATAATACATATTGGACTATTCACTTCGATGGGTCCAGGCAATTGGAGGGCTCGGGGGCTGGAGTTGTATTGGCTTCCCCTAAAGGTGACAAGTTTCATTATGTGCAACGGTTGATGTTTCCTTGCACTAACAATGCGGCTGAGTACGAGGCCTTGCTCCATGGTCTTCGGATGGGTAAGGAGATTAGCTTGAGCCGGGTAATGTGCTTCGGCGACTGAGACTTAGTGGCTCAACAAGTATCAGGCAAGTGGGATTCCAAGGACCCTCTCATGGCGGCTTATCGCCGTGAAGTTGATGCCATTGCTGGACACTTTCAGGGTTACCAGGTAGAGCACATCGATCGCAGGAAGAACGAGGCGGCTGATGCATTAAGCCGGCTGGGCTCTCAGCAAAAACCGGTGCCGCCTAATACTTTCCTGGACATCTTGCATAACCCTTCTGTTAAGGTACCTACAGAGGAAGACTTGGTTGTCCCTGACCCGGAGGCACAGTTGGTGGCGGCTTTTCACATCACCCCGGACTGGATAGTGCCCTACTTGGCTTACATGACCCGGGGAGATTTGCCTGAGGACGAAACTTTGGCCAGGCAAATAACCCGGCGGTCTAAGTCAATGCTCGTCATCAATGGTGAGCTGCATCGTCGCGGTGTTACTGGAACGTTGCAGCATTTGTGTTTCTCCTGAGGAGGGTCAAGAAATCTTACGTGAGATTCACGAAGGGGATTGTGGCCATCATGCCGGCTCAAAATCTCTTGTGGCCAAGGCTTTTCGTCATGGTTTTTATTGGCTGACGGCTCATGCTGATGCGGAGGACTTGGTCAGTAAATGTGATGGTTGCCAGAGGTTCTCGCGACGGGCTCATGTGCCGGCTCAGGAGCTGAGGATGATTCCAATTACTTGGCCATTAGCAGTCTGGGGGCTTGACATGGTTGGGCCTTTTAAAAGGTCCAAGGATAAGAAGACCCACCTCTTGGTGGCAGTTGACAAATTCACAAAGTGGGTTGAAGCAGAGCCAGTTAGCAAGTGTGACGCAGCCACGGCGGTTCAGTTCATGAAGAGGGTGATATTTCGCTTTGGTTTTCCACACAACATTATAACTGACAATGGTACCAATCTGTCTAAAGGCGCCATGGAGGAGTTTTGTCAACGAGAGCATATTCGACTTGATGTTTCATCAGTGGCTCACCCTCAATCCAATGGTCAAGCGGAGAGAGCTAATCAGGAGATTCTGAAAGGCATCAAGCCCCGGCTTTTGGTCCCTTTGCAACGGACGCCGGGTTGTTGGGTGGAGGAGCTACCCTCCGTGTTATGGAGCATCAATACTACTCCTAACAGGTCTACGGGTTACACGCCCTTCTTTATGGTTTATGGAGCGGAAGTAGTCCTCCCCAGTGACATCCGTCATGACTCGCCTCGAGTGGCGGCTTATGTTGAGGTGGATAATGAACAGGCGCGCCAAAATGCTCTTGACTTGTTGGACGAACAGCGTGACGTGGCAGCAGCTCGCTCAGCGATTTACCAACAAGACCTGCGCCGTTATCATAGTCGCTGGGTTAAGTCTCGGGTCTTCCAGGAAGGTGATCTGGTGCTCCGGCTCATCCAAGATCAAACAGATGCGCACAAGCTATCCCCGCCTTGGGAAGGACCCTTTGTGGTCAGCAAGAAACTTGCACAACGGGTCATATTACCTCATTGACATTCGGGAGCACAAAGATTCACGCAAGTCGGAGGAGGAGACCCGTCGGCCGTGGAACATAGCTCAGCTTCGGCCTTATTACACTTGAGCCACCGGCTCTCATAATGTACATATTTTTATAGCCATGTATATATTATGATAAGCAATAAAGCAGGACCTCTGTCCTTTTTTCTCCTCCAATGGTAAATGTGTTGTTTCCATTACAAGATCACATGGTAACTTGGAGGTGGATCCGGCTTATGATCGTATTCGAATCTAGCCGTACGCAATATAATCACTTGGGGGCTTCCTATTCAAACATAGGTCGTATTCGAACCAAAGAGAACATAGTTGTCGATACCCATTTGATTGGCAAAGTGCCGAGCTCATTGGGGAGTTTTTCTTTGATCATATTTGAATCATAGCTCAACCCCCTTTGGGAACCGACGTGGATCGTATTCGAATCAGCGTCGTTAAACAACTCTTAAGGTCATTTGGGGGCTTCCTGTTCAAACATGGGTCGTATTCGAACCAAAGAGAACATAGCTGTCGGTACCCTCTTGATCGGCATCGCCAAACCCACAGGGGGCTATATGATCGCATTCGAATCTTAGCTTAACCCCTTTGGGACGGGTCTCTGGTCGTATTCGAACCGGAAGCCCCTAAGTTTTGATTTTCTGATTTACAACAAGTTCTTCTGGTTGTATCAACAGTGTACACGGCGGTTCTTATTCCGCCGACTTAACTTTGATTCACAGTGTTGGTCACACACAATCAGCATTATCAAGACTGGTAACCCGGCATTGAGGTACCAACCTTATTATTCGGGTTATATAAACCGGAAGCGTACTTGAAGGCCTGTAAGTATGTTATTACGGTTATATCAAGGACATAATTGAGGACCAGTCTTTGGTGACTTAGATTCATATTCCGGGTTATACGTATGAGACTATGATTCTCAGTGCGGTAAGCCGCCTAGAGACTTGTGACTTGTTTTTCTATGCAGGATAGTTAAAGACAGCTATTTGAGCTTAAGGAAAATAAATGATCAATTATGACCCGGAAGAATATAAGGAAGCAACTTCAATGGAGTTAAGCATTCAACACGTGCACGATAGCACGACAAAGTTAAAATGTTGGTCCTACTCTGTTACAAGACTCCCCGAGTCCAAAAGGGTGAAGCATTGTTTAACAAGCATAATCATGGGCCGCCTAAAGAGTCAAGATGCTTGCCGGGTCGAAGCTTCCGGCTCATCCCTCTCCGCTCCTCCGGCTGATCCCATGACCTGGAAGGTTGACGATTTCCAGTCAATGCCGCTCAAAGCTTCAAATTGAGCCTCCTCGTCAATTAACCCGGCCGGGTCAATTTCTGGGGCAAAGGTGTGCTTACGAGTTGGCGGGACCAAGCTGATGGCTTCATAACGCGGAGTAGGGATCCTCTGATTCTCTGCGTCGTAGCCCGGCTGGTACTTGGTCAGATCGGTGTCATTCCCAATCAGGGTGGCCACCGGGCGCATGATCTTCACACAGGCAGCAAAGTCTTTTTGGTCGAAGGGGGTGCCGTCTTCCTTCAGGCTGGGGTAACCAAGTGCAATGTCTGCCGGGTCTAGCTCTGGAAGGAAAGCCTTGGCCCGGCTCAAAGCAGCTTTGGCTCCGGCTCTTGCAGAGGCCCGTCGCAGCTCTTGGAAACGCTGAGGAAGAACGGCAAGCCGGCAAAGTACGTCCGCCAGGTGAGTCGGAACCTCATTGGATAGGGCCACCACGGCCAAAGCGCGCTGTGACCCGGTGTAGAGTTGCTCCACCAGGGTGTACACGGCCTTCATCTTGGTCAGCACGTTCTGATTGAGGTTGGCGCTTCTGGGACCTGTTTAACAAAGTAAGATAAGCCGTTATCAATGATGGGAGTTATGAGACATAAAGACTGTAAACTTGTTCAAAGCCTGCAGAATGACTTACCGAAGATTGCGGCGACCATCTGTGACACATGGCGCTTTAAGCCGGAGAGTTCGGCGGTTATCTCCGTCGGAGCCTTCTCCGCCTGTTCGGCCCGGCTTACAAGAGCAGCCTTCTCTTCGGCCCAAGTCTTCCTTTCAGCTTCAAACTTCTTCTTCAGCTTCTCTTGAGCAGCAATGCTGGATTCGAATTTGGCGTTGGCCTTCCGGGTCTTAGTTTCCTGAGTCTTCAGGCGGTTCTTCAGCTCCAAGATATCAGCCTCAAATTTCTTGCAAGCAGCCTGTACAATTTCCGGGTTATAGCATAAATAATTATTATGCAATTTTAAAGTCCCAAGCACTTTCCAAGCAAAGACACTTGGCACTTGGGGGCTAATGCATGTCGAAAGTTTCTATCTACAAATTACCGGTTCATGGAAGTAAGCCGGACATTAAGTCTACAACATATTCTATCATAAGTAGTAGACTTGGGGGCTAGTATGGTAAAGATGACTATGCAGTAAGCAATAGAGTGGTACCTCAGACTTCTGCTGTATCTGCTTCACCATGTCAATCTCCAAGTCTCGGCTGCTGTGCACCTGATTGACATAGCCGGAGATGATCTCTCCAATGCTCAGGTTGGCGTAGTTGGTGATGTCCAGCTTGGCCCGGCGGCGCTCTAGCAACTCTTCCTTCGCAGAGCACTTAGCCAGCGCAGTGGGTCTCCCCGGCTGGACAAACTCCGCCCGGGTGATTACCACGTCCGGGTCATCGGCCGGCTGAGCCGGGCTGGAGATGTCCGGGTTGGTGGAAGTCTCCATGGCTGGCTTGTCTGTTGGAGTGGTGGCTTCAGGAGCAGAGGCAGCTGGCGGCTCTTGAGCTGAAACCTCCGACTCAGGCAAGACCGGCTCTTCGACCGGTTTATTCTTCTTCGCCCTCTTGCTGAGCTTTGCCTGGGCACTGAAAGGACAAAAGGTTAGTACAAAAGTGTGAGTAAAGATAAGCACAACAAGAGATGATCATCATTACCTGGGTACGGTCTTGAAAGCCGGCAGGTTCGATTGCATAGAGTCACCAGAGGAAGGTGAAGTTTCCTGATAATTTGAATCAGAAGAATTGAGCGGTTGACGTATAACGCCCGCCAAAGGGTGAAAAGGATATAAGTTGGAGATAACCTCGGTCCGGCGCTTCCTTGACGCTTCAGGTAAGCCGGAGGAGAGGTCTGCATCCTTGTTGGTCCGGGTGTGCCGCCGGCTCTCATGAATCTGTTGCTTCAAAAGAAATTGAGGATCTTGATAAGCTAAAGGATGTGAAAATCTTACTTTCCGGGTTACTCTTCGGACTTTCAGCCTTGGCAAGGGCTCCGAGTCGGAGGAAAGTGTCATTACCTCTTCAGTCACCGGGTTACTTGCTCCGGTGTCATCCTGCAGATGATCAGTATCAGTAAGGTGGACAGGAATAAATAAGAAACAAAACAAGAGCTTACAGGTTCAGGGGTTACCTCTGACTCGGAGCTGTCACTTAGTTGAAGCAGCTCTGAGGCAGTAGGCCTGCTTCCCTTCTTGCGGGGAGCGGCTCTCCTGGCGGCTTTCTTAGCCTTTCTGGCCTTTTTAGCCTCCTCATGGTCATACTTGACCTTCCAGAACTTATCATCAGCCTGAAAAATACAATGAAGACTTCTTAAGGTTCAGATGAAAACTATCTAAGGAGAAAATAAGGTGTTCAGATCAGTAGCTTACCGCTGGGGCCGGGTTAGTCTTGCAGAAGGGGCTTAAGCCGGTCCTCCCACAGTCGGCTAAGCTCTCATTCAGGAGAGACTTAGTCATGTCGTCCACAACATCCTCAGGAAGATCATTGGGGCTGTGCCGCAGAGGGTCATCCTTCCGGCCCGTGTAATCACACATTAAGCCAGGGCGGCGGCTTAAGGGGATCACCCGCCAAGAGATCCAGACCCGGACCAGATCAATGCCGTTGAGGCCATTTCCCAGGAGAGCCTTAATTTTGTTGATGGTGGGGATCAGGGGTTGACGCTCGGCTTGAGTCAGCTTATCCGGCAGAGAGTGATTTGGCTCCAAACGCAGGGCACGAAAGCCGGGCAAAGGGCTCTCGTCAGCCGGAGAAGTGTCCTGGCAATAAAACCACGTCTGGTTCCAGTCCTTCGGATGGCTTGGCGGCTCAGCATAAGGAAAGAGGCAGTCTCTCCGGCGTTGAATGGAGATTCCACCAAGTTCCAGGCTCGGCCCGTTGGCACACTCGTTCTGACGGTTCAGATAAAAGAGCTCTCTAAAGAGCAGCAGGCTGGGCTGTTCTCTAAGATAGACTTTGCAGAATACTTGGAAGTTGCGTATATTTGACACGGAATTGGGTCCTATGTCTTGCGGCCGCAGATCAAAGAAATTCAGCACGTCTCTAAAGAATTTTGAGCCGGGCGGTGCGAAGCCCCGGCTCATGTGATCAGCAAAAATCACTACCTCACCCTCCCTTGGTTGCGGTCTCTCCTTCGACGGGTCAGGGGCACGGTAAGACATGACATCCTTCTTGGGCAGGTGACCCGTCTTCACGGAGTCCGCTAAGGTTTCGTCAGTAACATTGGATCTCTTCCAATTACACGTGATGGGTGCCTTGGGAGCCTTGGGAGGCATTGTGAAAGACGGAAGCCTATGATAAAAGGAAATGTCTGGTTCAATTATAAGCCGGAGGAAGTTTACAGTTCAATGTTTAAAGTGGCGGCTTATGAAGGGGCCTAATGACATATGGCTAAATGCATCGGGTTATCTAAGCCGCTGAGGGCATCGTCAGTAATTCCGGTTGTCTAAAGCCCTATTATGACTAAGCCGGAAATTTCTACAGCGTGTGACCTCTTTAAGCCGGAGATATGAGCCGCCATAGCTAAACAGATGCAATTTTTGACTAAGTCTGGCGCAAACAAGTTTCACAGATCATAGTAATTATTCTGGATCAAACGATCGACTGGAAAGGGAAAGTCTCTAGACCTAAAACAGACGCAGAAGAAGTTCATAGGTTCGAACGGAGCCTTTATGCAATGAGAAGGGATCTATGTACATTGGGAACGGGTGTGAAACAACTACCGCAACAGTTCTATACAGTCTAAAGATCAAGAAAGGGTGGTAAAAATGAAATCTATCAAGTACTCGCGATGAACGGCGAAGAACACGGGAAGAACGGCAAAGAACCTAATGTGGATCTACTCTATGGAGTGGCAAGGGCTTACGGGTGCTGGTGAGTCGCGGAGGTCGCCGCCGTTTTCTCTGGACACGTCAGGTTGATGCAGCAGCCGGAGTTGGTGAGGACGAGGAGATCCGCGGCGGCGGCGGCGGAGCTCGGGCGACAGCACAGTGGTGAGAGGAGGAAGAAGATGGAGGCGACGAGTGACCAGAGACTCATGGGCCGGGCTATTTATAAGGTGAGGCTCATAAGTGGGCGCGAGAAACGAGGAGGCCACGGCATGGTTATCTCGCCATATAAATGCCTCGATTTTGGGACGGCAATTAAAGATAAGATCCGTTGCGGATATGGTGGAGTAAAAAATGGACTTAATGGAAGATGACGTCACGGCGGGTTACCCGGAATCCAGAAGATGACGTCACGACGGGTTATAGCCTTCACACAATTGTAAGCCGGAAGATTTTCTATCGAAAGGATTGAAGATTGACATGAGCCGGCTCAAATCAATCTGGGGCCTAATGTTGAGGATATAACCGTTGGAGTCACCCGCCCAGGAGGGGCCGGGTTACCCATGATGGTCACTACGCGAAGCCCAGTACCAAAGATGAAGACGGCGGGTCAGTAACGGGCCCAAGACCCGGAGATGTCTTAAGGCCCGTAGCATTAGCCGCCGTTAGGGTAAAACTTGTAGTGTAAGGCAAGAATAGTTGAGAGTCCGAGCCGGACACTCTTATGAGCCGGCCGGGACTCTGAGGGCCGCTGGGCGTCAACCTCTCTATATAAAGGGGCGACCCGGCGGCGGTTCAGGACAAGTAAGATCTCGTCGAGAGCCAGGCATAGCAATTAAGCTCCCGGGTCATCGAAACCATAAGCAATACCACCTCAACTGGACGTAGGCTTTTACCTTCACCGTAAGGGGCCGAACCAGTATAACCCTCGTGTTCCTTGTCCCGCTTAACCCCTTTAAGCTTCCTAGTTGCGATGGCTCCATGACTAAGTCCTAGCACGAGGACATCTGCCGTGACAATTCCACGACAGGAACCGACACTGGGCTCTAGGTTAATAGGTCAGTCCCAAAAATCATATAAAATAGCATATTAATGCATATAAAACATCCAAAACAGATAATATAATAGCATGGAACAATAAATAATTATAGATAAGTTGGAGAAGTATCAAGCATCCCCAAGCTTAATTCCTGCTCGTCCTCAAGTAGGTAAATGATAAAAACAGAATTTTTGATCTGGAGTGCTACCTAACATATTTATCCATGTAATTCTCTTTATTGTGGCATGAATGTTTAGATCCGTATGATTCAAAACAAAAGTTTAATATCGACATAAAAAACAATAATACTTCAAGCATACTAACAAAATAATTATGTCTTCTCAAAATAACATGGCCAAAGAAAGCTTATCCCTGCAAAGTCATATAGTCTGGCTATGCTCCATCTTCATAACACAAAATATTTAAATCATGCACAACCGGGATAAGAAGCCAAGCAATTGTTTCATACTTTTGACGTTCTCAAACTTTTTCAACTTTCACGCAATACATGAGCGTGGGCCATGGATATAGCACTATAGGTGGAATAGACGGTGGTTGTGGAGAAGACAAAAAGAAGGAGATAGTCTCACATCAACTAGGCGTATCAATGGGCTATGGAGATTCCCATCAATAGATATCAATGTTAGTGAGTAGGGATTGCCATGCAACGGATGCACTAGAGCTATAAGTTTATGAAAACTCAAAAGGAAACTAAGTGGGTGTGCATCCAACTCGCTTGCTCACGAAGACCTAGGGAAATTTGAGGAAGCCCATCATTGGAATATACAAGACAAGTTTTATAATGAAAAATTCCCACTAGTATATGAAAGTGATATCATATGAGACTCTCTATCATGAAGATCATGGTGCTACTTTGAAGCACAAGTGTGGTAAAAGGATAGTAGCATTGCCCCTTCTCTCTTTTCTCTCATTCTTTTCTTGGGCCTTCTTTCTTTTTTTTGGCCTCTTTTTTTTCGTCCGGAGTCTCATCCCGACTTGTGGGGGAATCATGGTCTCCATCATCCTTTCCTACATGGGACAATGCTCTAATAATGAAGATCATCACACTTTTATTTACTTACAACTCAAAAATTACTACTCGATACTTAGAACAAAATATGAATCTATGTGAATGCCTCTGGCGGTGTACCGGGATGTGCAATGAATCAAGAGTGACATGTATAAAAAATGATGAATGGTGGCTTTGCCAGAAATACGATGTCAACTACATGATCATGCGAAGCAATATGACAATGATGATGCATGTCATAATAAACGGGATGGTGGAAAGTTGCATGGCAATATATCTTGGAATGGCTATGGAAATGCCATAATAGGTAGGTATGGTGGCTGTTTTGAGGAAGGTATGTGGTGGGTTTATGGTACCGGTGAAAGTTGCGGGACAAGAGAGGCTAGCAATGGCAAAAAGGTGAGAGTGCGTATAATCCATGGACTCAACATTAGTCATAAAGAAATCACATACTTATTGCAAAAATCTATTAGTCATTGAAACAAAGTACTACATGCATGCTCCTAGGGGGATAGATTGGTAGGAAAAGACCATCGCTCTTCCCCGACCGCCACTCATAAGGAAGACAATCAAAAAATAAATCAAGTTCCGACTTCATCACATAACGGTTCACCATACGTGCATGCTACGGGGCTCACAAACTTTAACACAAGTATTTCTCAAATTCACAATTACTTACTAGCATGACTCTAATATCACCATCTTCATATCTCAAAACAATCATAAGGAATCAAACTTCTCATAGTATTCAATGCACTTTATATGAAAGTTTTTATTATATCCCTCTTGGATGCCTATCATATTAGGACTAATTTTATAACCAAAGAAAATTACCATGCTGTTTAGAGACTCTCAAAATAATATAAATGAAGTGCGATAGTTCATCAATTTCTATAAAATAAAACCACCGTCGTGCTCTAAAAAGATATAAGTGAAGCACTAGAGCAAATTTGCCTAGCTCAAAAGATATAAGTGAAGCACATAGAGTATTCTAATAAATCACGATTCATGTGTGTATCTCTCAAAAGGTGTGTAAAACAAGGATGATTGTGGAAAACTAAAAAGCAAAGACTCATATCATACAAGACGCTCCAAGCAAAACACATATCATGTGGTGAATAAAAATATAGCCTCAAGTAAAGTTACCGATAGACGAAGACGAAAGAGGGGATGCCTTCCGGAGCATCCCCAAGCTTAGGCTCTTGGTTGTCCTTGAATATTACCTTGGGGTGCCTTGGGCATCCCCAAGCTTAGGCTCTTGCCACTCCTTATTCCATAGTCCATCAAATCCTTACACAAAACTTGAAAACTTCACAACACAAAACTCAATAGAAAATCTCATAAGCTCCGTTAGTATATGAAAATAAATCACCACTTTTGGTACTGTTGTGAACTCAATATTTATTTATAATGGTGTAATATCTACTTTATTCCAACTTTTTGATGGTTCATACCCCCTGATACTAGCCATAGATGCATCAAAATAAGCAAACAACACGCAAAAAACAGAATCTGTCAAAAACAGAACAGTCTGTAGTAATATGGATATTTCGAATACTTATGTAACTCAAAAATTCTGAAAAATTAGGATGACCTGAGAAATTTGTTTACTAATCTTATGCAAACAGAATCAATATTTTATCACGCTCCCGTGATTTTTAACAATTTTGGGACTGAGCGCAAAAGTTTTTGTTTTTCAGCAAGATCAAATCAACTATTACCGTAAGCTATCCCAAAGGTCTTACTTGGCACAAACACTAATTAAAACAGAAAACCGCATCTAACCAGAGGCTACATGATTTATTCAAAGCAAAACAGAACCGAAAAAACAAAAACAAAAATAAAGTTGGGTTGCCTCCCAACAAGCGCTATTGTTTAACGACGTTCGCTAGGCATAAAGCACGAATAGATCTAGGTATTATCATATTTGGTATGCAATCCATAAGTGGCTCTCATAATATATTCATAAGGTGATTTTATTTTATTTTTTGGAAAGTGTTCCATGCCTTGTCTTAAAGGAAATTGAAATCTAATGTTTCCATCTTTCATATCAATAATTGAACCAATCGTTCGAAGGAAAGGTCTACCAAGAATAATAGGACATGTAGGATTGCAATCTATATCAAGAACAATGAAATCTATGGGCACATAATTACTATTTGCAACAATAAGAACATCACTAATCCTTCCCATAGGTTTCTGAATAGTGGAATCTGCAAGATGCAAATTTAAGGAACAATCATCAAATTCACGGAAACCTAACACATCACACAAAGTTTTCGGAATCGTGGAAACACTAGCACCCAAATCACACAAAGCATGGCATTCATAATATTTAATCTTAATCTTAATAGTAGGTTCCCACTCATCATGAAGTTTCTCTAGGAATAGAAACTTCTAATTCAAGCTTTCCTTCGAAAGATTGGATCATAGCATCAACAATATGTTTAGTAAAAGCTATATTTTGATTATAAGCATGAGGAGAATTCTACATGGACTGCAACAAGGAAATACAATCTATTATAGAACAATTATCATAATTAAATTCCTTGAAATCCAAAAGAGTGGGTTCGTTGCTACTTAAAGTTTTGACCTCTCCAATCCCACTTGTATCAATTTTTGCGTCAAGATCTAAAAACTCCGAATCATTGGGACGCCTTCCAACTAAAGTTGACTCATCTCTAGTCCCATCTTTATCAACATTTACATTGGAAAACAAAGATTCAATAGGAGTCACATCAATCACTTTAAGATCTTCATCATTATTTAAAGCCTCTGGTTTGGTGGCCAATTTATTTACTGAAGTAGCTTGTTTATCATAAATTTGACCTACTAAATTTTCAAGATGCGCAAACTGAGATCTCAAGCCGTAGAATTCTTTAGACATATCATCAAGCTCTTTATTCATGTATTCCATAAAACTTTTCTGCTCCTTGAGTTCGTTTCTAAAGAAATTGTTATGCTCAAATTGCAAGGACATAAAGCTTCTAACATTATTTTCAATTTCGTCTAACCTACTAAGGTGAGGGTCAACGTTTTTTGGAGGGGACATTGCGCCAAAGCAAGCAATCCAACACACGAGCACACAAAAAGCAAGCGAAGAAGACGAACGAAAGAGGGGTGAAGAAAAGGCGTATCTTTTCGAAAATCGTTTTAGAAGTGGGGGAGAGGAAAACGAGAGGCGAATGGCGAATAATGTAATGCGAGGGATGAGAGTTTATGATGGGTACTTGGTATGTCTTGACTTGGCGTCGATCTCCCCGGCAAGGGAGCCATAAATTCTTCCTGCTACCTCTTGAGCTTGCGTTGGTTTTTCCCTTAAAGAGGAAAGGGTGATGCAGCAAAGTAGAGTAAGTATTTTCCTCAGCTTTTGAGAACCAAGGTATCAATCCAGTAGGAGACAACGCGCAAGCCACTGAATACCTGCACAAACAAACACCAACTTGCACCCAACGTGATAAAGGGGTTGTCAATCCCTTCACGGTTATTTGCAAAGTGAGATCTGATAGAGATGGATAAACGGTAAAGTAATATTTTTGGTTTATGGAACGGAAAGTAAAAGATTGCAAAGAAAGTAAATAGGAAACTGAAATTGTAGATCAGAAACTTATATGATGGAAAAGAGACCCGGTGGCCATAGGTTTCACTAGAGGCTTCTCTCAAGATAGGAATTATTACGGTGGGTGAACAAATTACTGCCGAGCAATTGATACAAAAGCACAAAGTTATGACGATATCTAAGGCAATGATGATGAATATAGGCATCACGTCCGTATCAAGTAGACCGAAACGATTCTGCATCTACTACTATTACTCCACACATCGACCGACTCCTGCCTGCATTTAGAGTATTAAGTTCATAACAAAGTAACGCATTAAGTAAGATGACATGATGTAGTGGGATAAACTCAAGCAATATGATGAAAACCCCATCTTGTTATCCTCGATGGCAACAATACAATATGTGTCGGCTCCCGTTCTGTCACTATGATCGAGCACTGCAAGATTGAACCCAAAGCTAAGCACTTCTCCCATTGCAAGAAAAACCAATCTAGTTGGCCAAACCAAATCGATAGTTCGAAGAGACTTGCAAAGATATCAAATCATGCATATAAGAATTCAGAGAAGATTCAAGTAGTATTCATAGATAAGCTGATCATAAACCCACAATTCATCGGATCTCGGCAAACACACCGTAAGAGAGTATTACATCGAATTGATCTCCAAGAACATAGAGGAGAACATGGTATTGAGAATCAAAGAGAGAGAAGAAGCCATCTAGATACTAGCTATGGACCCGTAGGTCTGTGGTAAACTACTCATGCTTCATCGGAGAGGCAATGGTGTTGATGTAGAAGCCCTCCGTGATCGAATCCCCCTCCGGCAGGACGCCGAAAAAGTCCCCTAGATGGGATCTCATGGGAACAGAAGGTTGCGGCGGTGGCAAAGTGGTTTCGTGGCTCCCCTGAAAGTTTTTGGGATATCTGAGGATATATAGGAGGAAGATCTAGGTCAGGGGGTCACCCAGGGGCCCACAAGGTCGGGGGGGGGGGCTCCCTACCCCCTGGGCGTGCCTCCGCCCTCGTGGCTGCCTCGTGGCTCTTCTGACTTGCACTACAAGTCTCCGGGGTGTCTTCTGGTCCAAGAAAACCATCACGAAAGTTTTATTCTGTTTGGACTCCGTTTGGTATTCCTTTTCTGCGGAACTCTAAAACAAGGTAAAGAACAGGAACCGACACTGGGCTCTAGGTTAATAGGTTAGTCCCAAAAATCATATAAAATAACATATTAATGCATATAAAACATCCAAAACAGATAATATAATAGCATGGAACAATTAAAAAATTATGGATACGTTGGAGACGTTTCATGATGCAAGGAACATGATGCTCGGCGCGTGTACCGATGGCATGCATCTGTTTGGCAACTAGAACACCAACCATAGCACATGGCCCGTGTTTATATGGATGTACAACCTCCCCCTGGTTGTGCATGAAGTCGAAGTACATACACATGAGCATGCTAATTCAAGGGCCGAAACAATCGGGAAATAATATTAATCTATATCTGGGGCTACTTCAAGAGGAGTTATACACGTATGGAGAACACCGGGCAAGACATGGGACGCCAGCAAAGGCGAGTATTTCTATATGAGAGCCGCGTTGATCACGATGGTGCACGACTATCTCGGTTGCGGATATGTCGCAGGCCAGGTGTGCCATGGATATTGCGGATGCATGCGGTGCATGGATGATATGACGTCTCAGCAGCTAACGTCAAGGAAAGATGGCGGGTCTGGGACAATCATGTACATGGGGCATCAAAGATGGCTCGAGAAGGACGACCCATGGAGAAATCATGGAGATCTATTCAATGGTGAGGCTGAGCATCGAGGACTTCCACGTAAGCGGAGCGGCGCCGAAATTGATGAGCTGTTGAAAAACTGGGAACAATGCCCCGCACCGGGATAGGCGATGAAAAAGGTGCCGGAGCTGCTGCTGAAGGTATGGAAGACGAGGTCTGTTTTCTAGGACTTGGAGTACTAGCACAAACTCGACACGCCTCATTGCCTTGATCAAATGCATATATGTAAGAATGTCCTTGAGAGCTTGCTTGCAACACTGATGAACATGCCGGATAAGACCAAGGATGGGCGGAAGGCAAGAAAAGACTTGCAAGATTTGAAAATCAGGGAAGATCTGCACATGCCGCCCCATAAAAAGCCAGAGGAGACAGAGACGGAGACAGAGGCGCAGGAGAAGAAGGGAAACAAAGTAAAGAAAGAGGATTATTGCCCCCCTTCTTGCTTCACCTTAAAGTCCGGCTGAGATCGACCAATTCTTCAAGTGCCTTACCGGAATCAAGGTTAGTTCCGGTTACTGTGGCAAGATAAGCAGATATCTAGACACGAATAAGAAAAGGTTCAGCGGGATGAAGTCCCATGACTGTCATGTGATGATGATGCAGATACTACCTGTTGCCCTTAGAGGGATAATGGACAAGCACGTCCATCACACGCTTATTGGTCTCTGCAACTTTTTTGACGTCATCTCTCGAAAGTTGATCAGTGTGAAGAAGCTCCGAAGGCTACAGGAAGAGATCGTTGTGATATTAAATGAGCTTGAGATGTACTTCCCGCCCGCGTTCTTTGACGTCATGGTGCATCTGTGTGTCCATATTGTGGACGACATAATAGACCTGGGGCCGTCATTCCTGCACAACATGATGTCGTTTGAGAGGATGAATGGGATCATCAAAGGATTCGTTCGTAATAGGTCCCGCACGGATGGAAGCATCGTCCAGGGCTATCTGACACAAGAGTGCATCTCTTTCTACGAGAATTTTCTATATGGTGCAGACCAACCGTCTGGTGTTGGTTTGCCCGTTAACAAGCACGATGGGAGGCTCGAAGGAGAAGGTCACTCCAACGGTCGCAAGGAACTGCACGTGGCCTACTCAGATCGATGCAACGACTTTGACAGAGCAAACTTCGTAGTGCTACAACACCTAGACCATGTAGATCCTTTCGTGGCAATGCACAAAGAAACTATTGCAAAGAAGTATCGTGACTGGGGGGTATGCAGGGCGAGCGCCGAAGTTACTAGAGAGCACGACTCCACTTTCATGCATTGGTTCAAAGAGCATATTATTGCTAATCCCTCGGAAGGGGGCTCTAAGGACAGATTGCTCATATACACCTTAGCACATGGCCCCTTGTCCAACCTCGTCACCTATCAGGCATACGATATCAACGGATACACATTGTACACGGAGGCCAAATATATGGACAATGATGATCAGAACTCAGGGGTGACAATCGAATGCATGACCGGCACCGACAACGGCGCAACTGAGAGATTTTATGGAAGGGTCGAGGAGATATGAGCTTGACTACTCTGGACTACACAACGCGATGATGTTCCGTGTCAGATGGGCTAAGAATGTCGAAAGAGAAAACCGGTATTTCACTACCATGACTATACCCGACGCCAAGAGCTCTACCATGAACGCTATTGCAAAAAACAAGCCATGGGTACACGCTAAGCACGTGACACAATGCTTCTTCATAACCGACCCATGCAATCCCAGCCGTGTTGTCATGAGGAGAGGCAAAATGAACGTCATTGGAATGGATGGAGTCGCCAACGAGGAAGACTACGACCAGTACGACAACCCTGTGAGGGAAGATGACGATGACGATGAAGTATACGTCAAATAAAGAATCAATAATACATTACCTAAGAAAGATTGTACTCCATGCAAAAGGAAAAGTCACAATGAGGGGCTCAATTATTCTTCAACGAACAAGAAGGGAAAGAAGCTCACTCAAAAATGTAAACTTCGACGCTGAGGAACCATTGTCGATCAAATGATGTAATACATATGTTCCTATTTTGTGTACACACTTAACCGTTATGCATGGGTCAAATGATGTAATATATATGTTCCTATTTTCTATAAATACATAACCGTCAAATGAAACAATATATGTTGCCTTAGTTATATACATTGTATCACCTTCCCTTCATTCCCGCTCTCGGGAAAAAAGGAAAAGAAAAGAAAAATAAGAAAGAAAAGGGAGAGAAAGTAAAGGAAAAGAAAATAGAAGAAACAATCAGGAAAACTGCTATAGGTACTGGTTATAGTAGTAGCGCTTTTCTGAAAAAGAGGTATAGCTAGTCAAACTAGCAGTAGCGCCTTCTGGACACGCTATAGCTACCTGTGATAGCAGTAGCGCTTTTTGGCTAAACGCGCTATAGCTAACTTAGCTATAGCGCGTTTTGCTGAAACGCGCTACTGCTATGTTGACTTAACCCCCCAAATCCCCACTCTCTGCTTCTTCCCGCCACTGCTTCTTCCCCCAAATCCCCACTCTCTCTTCCTCCCTCGTCGCCGCCGGAGTCCTACCCTCGCCGCGCCCCTGCGCTCGCCCCTGACCCCCGACCCCGGCGACCTCGCCCTCGCCCCCGACCCCGACGCTCGGCCCCGACCCCCCGACCTCGACGACCGCGCCCTCGCCCCCGACCTCCCAACCTCAGTCGTCGTCGAGCCTCCCTCCTCGCCCCTGCATCCTCTGTAAGCCCCCCATCGCTCCTCCTATCTCTGCTAGCTAGGGTTCTTTGGTTAATTTAGTTAGGTCAGTAGGTTAATTAGGTTATCTGTTTAGTTACGAATTTAGCTAGGTATCAAACTAGTAGGTTAATTTAGCTATATTATGAACCCTAGGTGCAATTTGAACCCTAGTTAGTATGAACCCTAGTTAGTATGAACCTTAGTTAGGATTAACCCTAGTTAGTATGAACCCTAGGTTTCAAATTAGGACATAAATTTAGGGTTAGGTGTTTTAGGTGTTGTAAAAAGAAAAAACAGAATTGATTATATAGGCTTCTTTCATTTTTTAGTTTAAGCAATTGTTGCTATTTAAATTTTATCGTGCTAGTTAGTTAATTAGAATAAGTATGAAACCTAGGACAGATTAGTTAAAACAATCGTTGCTATTTAAATTTTTTAGTTTAAGCAATTTTTTATTAAAAAAATAGAATTAGTATGAACCCTAGTTAAAGCAAAAAAAATTAGTTTCAAATTTAGGTACGCTGAATTTTATTTCAAATATTGTGAAGAAAAATTGCTTGTGCTATGTGGAGATATTTGGAACTTTTTTAGTTTCAAATTTAGGTAGGCTGAATTTTTAGTTGCAAATCACTCTTTCTTCCTTTTATATGCAAATTTGAAGTGGACATGTGATATGAGGACATGTGATTTGGACATGTCATATTTGGAATTTGGACATGTCATATTTAGACATGTGATGTTTTGGACATGTCATATTTGGAAAATGATGATTATGTGCAGGGTAAATGATCCGAGTGGCCTATTGCCGGATTTCGGGTTCTGGCAAAACCCTCAAGGTTCGAACACTGGGGTGCGCACGAAGATCTCTCCCTCCCCCTAGCTCGCTCAGTCACCACGATCTCAAAGCTCAACACGTCGAACTCGAAGAACAAGGGACGCAAGAGTTTATACTGGTTCAGGCCACCGATGTGGTGTAATACCCTACTCCAGTGTGGTGTGGTCGATTGCCTTGTAGGAGGGGGAAGAACAGCCTCCTGAGGAGAGGTGTTCTTGTGCTCGGTGGGCTTGTGTGGTTGAGGATCAACTCAGTCCCCCCCACTAAGGTGGTGGCTAGTCCTATTTATAGAGGCCCGGGTCCTCTCCCAATATGTTAGGTGGGAAGGGATCCCACAATGGCCAATTTGATGGGGGATAGCTAGTACAAGCTATCCTGACAAAAGGTGGTCTTCGCCAGCCAAAGGCTCTGGTGGTGACGCCGTCGTGGGCTCGACGATGACCTCCGTCCTGCCGTCCAGCTGGTCTTGGTCTCGTTGCACCGATATGGCAACCTTTGCCTGATGCCTCGGGACTCCTCGCCTGCGCTTGCCCCTTTAGCACCAAAGAGGCAACGGGTACTCTGCACCCGCTGGCGCCCGCCTGGCGCCTGCCTGACCTTGGTCGTCATAGCTCACGTCACGGGAACCTCACGAGGTGCCCCTCGCCTTGATCTCTCCGCTCCTCGCGAGCCAGCCTAGTGAGGCCGCCCCTGAGGAGGTCTTGTGTCGTCCGCCTCATGAGGCTTGGCCCCTCGCGAGGGTCTTGAGTGTTTGCTGGTGAAGATGGGCCGTACCAGGCCGCTGCTGGAGCCACGCTGTGGGCCGCAGGCAGGTAAGTCTGGGGACCCCCGTTCCCAGAACGCCGACAGTAGCCCCCGGGCCCAAGGCGTGCTCAAACTTGGCTTCGAGGCGAAGCCAAAGGGCAAGTGCGGAGCGCCGCATGCCCCAACCACCTACGGCCTTTATTGACGCGTGGCGACTGACGGGATGTGGGTGTATCCGCTTCCCCATGCAGCCTTGGTATTCGCCTGGCTAGGCGACCACCGCGACAACCACAGTTATTCCTTCGTCGCTTGCGACGCGCTCCCTCAACTCTTCCACCTCCTCAAAGCTAAAGCCCCCTTCTTCCAATCTGACCTGAGCTCTGTCCTCTCCATTGCCATGGCGCTGAGCCAACCGAAGAAGGGGAAGAATAAGCTCTAGTCCTCAGCCGAACTGCCCTCGGCCTTCGAGCCGGCTGTCGGGCGGTCGGTGGTGCTCAACCAGGAAGCCATGGGCAAGGTCCGCCCAGCTCTCACCGCCGACTTCAACGAATCGAGGAAGACGGTGGCCTGGCCCGCATCTCGCGCCTGCATTGACAGGACAGCCACTGAGGTCCACATTCTCCTTGACGGCCTATGGGCCGGCTTGATTCCCCCTTTCTCCGCCTTATTCAACGTCGTGCTTTCCCATTATCAGATCCATATGCTGCACTTAGATCCCCAATCCATCGCCCTCCTCGCTGTCTTCGCCTTTGTCTGCGAGGCCATGGTGGGCATTGCTGTCACGACCGGTTTTTCAATAAAATAATTATTGAGAAACCAATCCCTGTTACGGACCAGCGAGGAAGAATTCCTTCTCACTGATAGACAATACATTGGTCACAGAAGAAAAAAATACCAGGAGTACTAAATATAATACAAAGTTGAGCAGAGACTGCCCAACAATTTATTACATGCACGCCGATAAAACAATACGGCGGATAGGGTGGCAGACTACTAACTCATGATAATGACGATGGTGGAGATATCACCGCGAGGCGAGTGATATGTCTCCAGAAGACTACAGCTCTTCGAGCGTCGGAGTGAGACTCGAGAAGACTTATTGCGGGTGGCGTAAGCGTATACAATACAAGTGACCAAAGTCCAGGATCGCGCAAGACTGACTGGGACTCCTCTAGGCATCGGACGCGCTATCAAACTCTTCATCCAAGAGATCGCCTTCGTCAACATCTGGCCAAATCAACAAGCCAGGTGAGTACTATGAAAGTACTTGCAAGACAGTTCGGACATAAGGTATAACAAATGCAAACATGAAACACATGAATAAGTTAACCAGTGCGATCAGACATAGAGATAATAAATACTGGGTGCCAAGCGAGGGTCTGAATGACGCCTCGAGCGGAAACTGCCGAATAGTAATACTGGTGCCAAACGAGTGTTTGAAAGACTCCTCGAGAGGAAAATGCGGAATAATAATACAGGTGCCAAACGAGTGTCTGAAAGACTCCTCGAGCGGAAAATGCGGAATAATAATGCAGGTGCCAAACGAGTGTCTGAAAGACTCCTCGAGCGGAAAATGCGGAATAATAATACAGGTGCCAAACGAGTGTCTGAAAGACTCCTCGAGCGGAAAATGCGGAATGATAATGCCACAGTCGGGCGTCGGGGCGACACCACATAAAGGGCTTATAACAGAAAGTAAAGGCAGTGCATGCCGCAGTCGGACGTCTGAGCGACATCACATAAAGGGCTTATATCGAAAGTGAGAAACGAGTACACGCCACAGTCGGACGTCTGCGCGACGTCACCTAAAGGGCTTATATCACATTTCATTATTACAAAAACTCGGAGGCATAAATTATCACAAGCATGAGACACAAAATAAAGCTTGTCCATCCACTGGAATAACAATAAAGCCTGAGATTTTACCACTTGAGCTTGTTCACCGGGGACAAGTTTTTCACATGGATAGATATGGATATAATGTGTACACTACTGATCATGGATACGATGATTTGGAAAGAATTGACTCTGCAGAGTTTGTACTTAACCACAGCCAACGGATTTCAGTAGTCACGGGGACTAGTTCCGTCTACGGTGTTCTGGAAGGAACACGTCTAACCAGTACACACCCAATTCAACCATCCGAAGCCAGGGATCACCCTCGGCAACATTCAAGAAAAACCTTGAGTTGGGGAGGCTACAACCTCGCGTAGCATGGGATCAAATTTCTATACGCGCGCTATAAGGGGGTGCCCCCCTCTCGGTCCCAACCGGAAACACCCATGCCCCCTGACCGAATGACTGGCTTTAATCCTGGGCCAAGGTACCATCATCCCGGCCTCTCTGTTTGGTGTGTACACGGAAAGAGGTTACCAACTTACTAAACCGTATCCTGGCAATGAGACATGTGGTAGCACGGAAAGGGGAAGGGACGATAACACGGCTCCAACCATGTTAACGTCGGAAAAGTCGGATGACACAAGGCTGGCATGCTACAACAGTACCACCTTGCTGCCCTTCATGTCACCACATGATTAGGCCACCTCTCATCAGAGGTCATCGCAACTTTGGAACATGCGGGAAAAGATCGATAACGTGGCTCCAACCATGTTAACGTCGAAGAAAGTCGGATGACGCAAGGCTGGCATGCTACAACAGTACCACCTTGCTGCCCTTCATGTCACTACATGATTAGGCCACCTCTCATCAGAGGTCATCGCAACTTCGGAACAACCGGGTCGTTGCCTTACGAGCAACGAGATATTTACCGACACTCATATGCCACACACAAACTTTCACATGAACATGCAAAACTTCTGCCATATCAAATGTCCAAACATGCTTGCCTGGTTCGGAGAAGTCGGAATCTAGCTCGGCGAAGTTCGCGGCTCCGTCACCTCTCCCGGAACCTACGGCAATCACGCAACGGGTACTAACGTGAAAACCAACACATGCACAGAAACTTTGCCAAATATTTCCCAAATAAATCCCATAAAAAAACTAGACAAAATTTTAAGAATGTCTGAAAAAGAATCACTCAAAAATACCTTTTTATTAAAAAGTTATAAAGGTTTCTGTCCAGGGACCTTTCTGTAATGAAACAGAAAAGTTCCAGGGTTTTAACTGAGAAAACAGAAAACGGTTCGTTTGGAAATGCGCAAGCGCAAGAGAGAAGACGTATTTTGCCCGAAGGCGTCAACAGCAAACGGTTCGGGGAAATAGAACAGAGGCTGACACGCGGGGCCCGCATGTCAGATTTAAAAAGGCTCGCCGGCGCCCGAAGACGGCGGTGGACGCCGGCGTCGAACCACGGCGAGTTAGGAGAAACGGAGGGTACCAAGAGCTTCGGTGTCTTCTTCCGCGTCGGTGGGTGGTGGACTCGTCCAACGGGGAGCACCACGTCGACGGCGACACTATCTCCGGCGGACGGCGGCTCGGGTGAGGATGGGGAACTCTGGTGGAGGGCTGCAAGCTTCAAATTGAAGTGCGGGTCAGAACGAGAGATGCATGGTGAAGTTACTGGCAAGAGAATGGAGGCTGCGGAGCACACACGGGGGTGAATCGGGCTGGATCCCGTGGCGGGTCGCGGCGGCCGGAGTCGAGGAAGGAGACCTCCTCGGGGCTCTTCCAGTGGCTAGGCGTGCTCTAGAGGAAGTGCAGGGCTGGTGGGTGCTCGAGTTGAAGCTCGGGACCTCTATTTATAGGCAGATCGACGGGGTGGCCGTGAACGGAGAATCTCCGGCGAGCGATTACGGCGGAGCAGTGGGTTGGCAGAGGGTTATAGCGGTCGGGCAGCATCGGTGGATGTTACGGGACTCGTTTTGCAGCTAAACGGAGCTGGCCCTGGCGTAATGGCGTCTGCCCACGGTGAGGTGACCGCACGGGCTCAACGGCGGCAGAGAGCGCGCTCCGCGCCATGCGGTTCACGACGAGAGCGGCAGCACATTCGGGGGAGTGGGCGGCCACGCGGCGGGCTCCGGTGGTTTGGGCGGCGCTGGGTGGAGTCGTCGGCGCCGTGTCTCCCGCTGGCGTCCGCAAAGCCGCCGCCGGCGTCGGTCACGGGGCGGCGCACCTCCTGCTGCTCGTCGCCGACGCCCGCAAGGTGCCAGGCGCTCGTGCGGTGCAGGAACAAGTGGGCGAGGACGAGGAGCAAGGCGACGCGGCGGTACTGGCGAGATCGATGCCCGTTTCTGAAGAAAACGACAGCAAGCACTGAACTGAAGCTCTGAAGTTACTGAAACTTGACAGTGACCATGCATTGCAGGTGTTCGACAGTAGGTTTTGGTAAAGAGATAAATTTTGCTGGAGCTGTAACTTGGTGAGATGACCACTCAAAGCACCCAGGGGCTGCATGAATTTATTTGGAATTTTTGGAGAAGGTTTTGAATGAATTTCACCAAATTTGCCAAATCTGGTCCAAACTTGCAGCTGATGTAGTTTGAAAATTTTGAACTGGAGACCAGTGGATCTTCATGGTTCTAGGTTGAGGGTTCAAAGGACTAGGAGGGGAAAGAAGTTTGGTGGTAAAAGTCCAAACAGAAAATGGAGTTCCTTTGTAAATCTCCAAGAGGTAGAATAGAAGGCAGAAAATATTTGAATAGAATTTGAATGGAAAATAAATACATGGGGAGGTTCAACTTGCTGGATTTGATGTAAATCATGATCCAGAGGTGAGGGAGTGTTTAGGAGAGAGGATTTGCACTTATGCCATGGCAAGAAGGAATAGTTGAAAGTGGCAAAGTACCTTCCAAAAGCCATAGTGCAAATTCAGAAAAAGGTTTTCAAAAGTTCTTTTCCCAAATGAAAAAACATTTTGTCTTGAGTCCAAAAGAAGAGCAAGAACTCCCAAGGTCAAAGGCAGATCTTGGGTGAATCCAAATAAAATTTTTGCCATAAAGAAAATATATGAGAGGGAGAGTTCTCTTGAAGAAAAATTTTTAAATCACTCCCCTCAAGTCAAATAAAATCTTTTCAAAAAAATCCAAATAAAAACTTGGGTGCCACAACACCTACCCCCTTAGGAAAAATCTCGTCCTCGAGATTTCTGCTGATCCTCAAATAGATATGGATACTCTACTCGAAGGAAATCCTCCCTTTCCCATGTAGCTTCATCCTCAGTGTGGTTGCTCCACTGAACCCTGAAAAACTTTGTCGTTTTCTGACGGGTCCTCCGTTCAGACTCTTCTAAAATCTTTACTGGCCTTTCTCTGTAGGTGAGATCTGGTTGTATATCAGTGTCCTCATGAGGTACATGTATTTCTGGGTTGCTTACACATTTCCTCAACTGCGAGACGTGGAATACGTCATGGACATCTGACAGCTCCTTGGGTAGGTCTAGCTGGTAGGCTACCGTGCCTCTTCGTGCCTTCACACAAAATGGTCCAATAAATCTTGGGGCTAGTTTCCCCTTTATTTTGAACCGTTGCAGACCCCTCATAGGAGATACTCGGAGGTATACGGAATCACCAGGTTCAAAGCTGACCTCACGATGCTTCTGATCATAGTAGCTCTTTTGTCGGCTCTGTGCTGTCTTGAGTCTGTCCCTGATTTGTTTAACTTTTTCCTCGGCCTCCTTAAGCATATCTGGGCCGAAGATACGGCTGTCACCTGTTTCTGACCAATTCAATGGGGTACGACACCTCCGTCCATACAATGCTTCAAAGGGTGCCATTTGCAAGCTGGCTTGGTAACTGTTGTTGTACGCAAATTCGGCATAGGGCAAACTCTCTTCCCAACTGGATCCATAGGTGAGTACACAGGCTCTTAGCATATCCTCTAGGATTTGGTTTACACGCTCTGTTTGTCCATCTGTCTGAGGGTGGTATGCTGTACTGAAAGCCAGTTGTGTGCCCAGAGCTTGTTGTAGGTGTTCCCAAAATTTGGAGACGAATTGGGTGCCTTGGTCAGATATTATAGTCTTTGGGACTCCGTGCAAGCAAACTATACGGGAGAGATAGAGTTTTGCCAGTCTTTGTGTGGAGTAGGTAGTCTTCACGGGAATGAAGTGTGCAACCTTGGTTAGTCGGTCTGTGATGACCCATATGGCGTCATTTCCGCGTTGCGATCGGGGTAATCCGACAATGAAGTCCATTCCGATTTCATCCCATTTCCACTCCGGTATCCTGTTAGGCTGGAGTAGCCCTGCTGGCTTTTGGTGCTCGGCCTTGATGCGCTGACATGAATCGCAACAAGCAATGAATGTGGCTATATCTCTTTTCATACCGTGCCACCAAAATCTTTCCTGGATGTCCTTGTACATTTTGGTTCCTCCAGGATGGATCGAGTATGGGGCGGTGTGGCTTTCCGTCAAGATCTGTTGCTTGAGTTCCTCAATGTTAGGTATGCAAAGCCTGTCCCGGTACCATAATGTTCCTTCACTGTCCGTGACGAATTCTGAAGTCTTACTACGGTTCATTTTCTTCTTTATGCCTTCGATACTGGGGTGTCCCTGTTGGGCCTTCTTGATTTGTTCCACTAGGGTGGGTTGTATCTCCAGGTTCGATATGGTGCCC